>NW_025999900.1:29351963-29380428 GCF_001458135.2 Marmota marmota marmota | reverse complement strand
TCTCTCTCTCTCTCTCTCTCTCTCTCTCTCTCTCTCTCTCTCTCTCTCTCTCTCCCCTTCTTGGAACTAAGTCCCTGGCTGCTTTCCTCTGCCTCCATGATCTTTTGCCTCACTGGTAGCCCCTAGGAATAGAGTTGGCCATCTATGGACTGAGACTTCTGAAACCGTGAGCCCCCAAATAAACTTTTCTTCCTTAAAATTGTTTTTGTCAGGTCTTTTGGTTACAGCAATGAAAAAGCTGACTAAAACAACAGGCGAACGCTATGTGGATGTTCTGTTAAAATTCAGGTTCCCAGCTATCTGAGGTTAGCTTTCTAGCAATTTTAGATGAACTCCTCAGAGGCCCCTCTGGTGCTGACACCAGAAGAAGAAAACGGGAGGCTCCACATCCCCCAGGAAATGCTCACCTTGGTCAGTGCACCGGCTAGGGCTCCAGACTGAATGGACTGTGTTTCCCATGATGAAACTCCCCCATATCAACAGGCTCTTAGCTATCCAAATCAAGATAGGCCCTCCTTGGGAATTCAGGTAGACTCCCTGCTGTAATTATTATTTTAATTTTAAAATATTTAATTTTAATATACTTCTTTTATATATTCCATGACACAGTGTCAGCTTACATGGAAAATTCTCCTCCATATGTATTTATGATAAGGTCCCTGTTATCTCTCATCATTGAGAGAAAAAGTGAGGAAATTTAACTTAGATTCTTGTAGTTGTGTAGGTTTTCAGCATCGCATGAAGATATTGAAGATAGTTGCCTACTACTCTCATCGTTAAGAATGAATACTTTTGGTCTGGGAGGGAGTGATCATTTTTATCCACTCTGATCTTTGCTCTAATGGTCCAGGGGCCTGTTTCTCCTCATGGCCGGAGAGTGAGAAGTGTGAAGTGATGAGAAGGGCTTTCAGATTCCATTAGCGACTTTTTTGCTGTCTGGAGATATCTTGAGACTGTTTCAGATGCCAATACTGTTCAACCTAGAACCTCGTTTACACGTGCAGAGATAACTCAGAATTGGCAGGCATTTGAGGAAAACCATCGGCAAGAGGGAAACTAAAGTTAATGAGGAAATAACTGGGAACTCTAAACTAATTTAAATCATCTTTCCAGGAGAGGAACTGAAGAGGGTATCACATCTATGTTTTAAAGTCAAGATAAGGCTCACCATCACAATATTATAAACTCAATTCTGAGAGAGACAGACATAACAACCTTTTTAGAATAGTCCTTAAAAAGAAAAAGAACAAATGGATTAAGAATTCAAGGAATAGACTGTGGATATGTTTTCATACGTTCTTAAAGGATACCAAAATTAAAAAGGAAGCCTTCCAAACTCATTCTGTGAGATTCTGTGACCCTGATATCCAAACAAAGTAAGAATAACACACGAAAAGACAACCCATAGACTTATGCTATTTATAAATGACTATAAAGAAAATTCTAGCAAATGACTAAAAACATGTGAAAGAACAATATGCCATGAAAAAGTAGGGTTTGCCCCAAAAGTCTAAGAACATTTCAACCTTAGGAAAACTATTAATGTGATATTTATAGGTTAAAGAATACAATACCTATAGAAAGTTGTTTCATTAAATTCAGCACTCAATCAGTAAACTCAAAATAAAAGGAATGTCCTGTTTGTTGACATGTTATTTATGTAATATAAATGGGAAATTTGTTCATAATGAAAACATTAATGACAATTTCATTTCAGCCCAGATCTAGTCAAGAATGTTTGTTGTCACTGCTGCAATCTAATAGCACTCTAGCCATGGAAAACTAGAAGAATTAGGAAAATATACAAATATTGGAAACTTAGGGGAAATCCTGATATCAAGTGCAACACTCTAGGAGCAGTGGACTTCAAATGCATAAAGGGGTTTGTGGTCTGTAGCAAATTTTAGAAAAATAGAAAAACCAACCAAAATAATCTGCTATTGTCTCCATGGGCCATCAATTCTAAAAGAATGTCAATGATAAAGGACTTTATTTTGGCCAGGCACAGTGGCAGGAGCCAATGATCCCAGTGACTAGAGGATCACAAGTTCAAGGTCCATCTCAGCAATTTAGCAAGACCCTAAGCAACTTAGGAGACCTTTTCTCAGAATAAAAAATAAAAAAGACTGGAATGTAGTTGAATGCTAAAGTCCCTGTGGGTTCAGTCCCTAGAATCTAAACCTAAACAAAACCCAAAAAGCTTTCCTTTGAAAAAAGAAATTTAGTTAGTATAAGTTATAAAAATATTGCTTCGGTTACCATCATTTGTTAACATAATATATGAACTTCAAATTTGCAAATTTTATCATTTATCCATTAATAAACTTATAATTTATTTGGAAGAAATAAATTATACCCAGTTTTGCAGTCATCTCATGACACAGGTTCACTCATTCACCTGGATTTGTTTCAAAAGATCAGAACATTTCTGAATTATGCAAGATGGTTTTATATACTTTGTGTCTAGAGCCCATATGGCCCTTCATATTACTCCATCTAAACAGTTGATTCCAAACAAAAAATATATATCATAGAAATTGTAAAGATGGAGAAAATGAAGGGCACTTGCTTCAGCTCTGCCACTGTTGTGAAATGCCAGCAGCAACAGCAATGTTTACTGTTATTCAGTTCTGTCTTCTGATGTGTGCGGAAGTAAAGCTGAGGTTATTTCAACCAAATGTCACAGAAACTTATGATGACTTTCTGATTAAGATATTTTAGTGGAACATTTTTATACACAGAAATATTAATATGATGATAGAATTGATCTTAAAAAAACAGACATGAACAGCATTACAATTTGGGGAATGTATGAAGAAATAGGATTTTTCTTAATTAGTGACAATTTTATCATTATGTTCAAAATTTTTCCTACTTATGTACCCGCTGTTTTGTGTAAAAAAAAAAATCACTTTTTAATGTTAACACTAAGAAAACATTTCTTTTGACGATGAGAAAAGATGGATGAACAAACCTGACTATGCCATCTAGTAAGTGTGAATATATAAAAACTGGATTTTTCAAAGTCATTGAAAAAGTTTGCAGAAATTAAAACAATGTGTATAAAAACAAATAACCCAATCAATGAATGGGCAAAGAAACTGCACAGGCACTTCACAGAATAAAAAATATGAATGGTCAAAAAATATATGAAAAAATGCTCAGCATCTCTAGCAATTAGAGAAATGCAAATCAAAACTACACTGAGATTCCAACATCACTCCAGTCAGAATGGCAATTATCAAGAATACAAGTAACAATAAATATTGGCAAGGATGTAGGGAAAAGATTCACTCATACATTGCTGGTGGGACTGCAAATTGGTGCAACCACTCTGAAAAGCAGTATGGAGATTTCTCAGAAAACTTACAATGAAACCACCATTTGACTCAGTAATCCCACTCCTTGGTTTATACCCAAGGACGTAAAATCAGCATACTACAGTGTCTCGGCCACATCAATGTTTATAGCAGCTCAATTTACAATAGCCAAGCTATGGAACCAACCTAGGTATCCTTCAACAGATGAATGGTATATATACACAAAGGAATATCACTCAACCATAAAGAAGAATGAAATTATGGCATATGGCAGTAAACGGATGGACCTGGAGAATATCATGCTAAGTGAAATAAGCCAGTCCCCAAAAAACAAAGTCCAAATGTTCTCTCTGATGTGTGGTTGCTAACCTATGAAAAGTATGGAAGTTCTCTGGATTATACAAAGGGGAGTGAAAAGAAAGAAGGGGGGATGGAAATAGGAAAGACAGTAGAATGAATTGGACATAACTTTTCTATATTCTATGTGAACACACAACCAGTATAACTCTACATCAAGTACAACCACAAAAATGGGATCGAAATTGGAATAGGTTGTACTCCATGTATATATAATATAGCAAAATACATCTTTCTGTCATGTATGTCTAAAAACAACAAATTAAAAAATGTGTAAAGTTATTATTGCTGAGACATAGTGTATATATATATATATATATATATATATATATATATATATATATATATATTTCTCTCTTCTCAAAAGATATATTAATATAACTAAAACACTAATCTACTCCTTTTTCCCTTTTAAATGCTGAAATACTCATATTATTTTAGTATTAATTTTAACTGACATATATAAGTACAAAATTCAAAATTTTTAATCTTTCTGCACTTCTTTTCTAGCTGTTACTATGGTTTCCTTCTATGATTATTAATAAAAATGATTTTTTTCATATAGAAGAAATGAGGTATTCAAAAATGACGCACTCTAGATGCCAAATACATGAGTTATGTCTCTGTGTCACCCAGAAAATATAAGATTGTCAACAGAAAAATCTCTCATTTTACCAAGAAAAATCTCTCAGTAATTGTGAGAGAGCTTGGCAATGTAGAACCATGTTAACTGCTCCTTCTCCAACAACAAAATTTATAAAATATCAAATATAAAAATGTAATGATAAATAAGCAATAAACTACAAAATTTTAATTAAATGATAAAATAAAAAAGAGCAAATGTATAGAATGTGATGATCAATGTTTCAAAGATCTAACTCTCCCCACGTATTTATTAGAATTCTCTAGAGTAACAGAACAAATAAAATATGGATAGACCTAGACATAGACGTAGACATAGACATAGCTTTAGATAAGGTATCTTTAATATACCTTCTAATTATGGAAGCTGAAAGTCATCAGGATCTGCCATCTGAAAAACTGAAGAACCAGGAAAACCAGGGCATAGCTTAGTTAGTACCAGTCTGAAGAACTGAGAGCCAGGAGAGCTGGTGGTTTAACTCTCAGCCCAAGGCTGAAAGCTGAAGAACCCAGAGGTCTCTGGTACAAATCCTGCAGTCCAAAGCTCACAGAAACTGAGTTTCTGTTATTTAAGGGCAAGAAAAGAGAGATGTTCCTGCTCAAAAAAAGAGAAGACAAATTCACCTTTCCTCTGCCTTTCTAGTCTATTTGGGACACAACCACTTAAACACAATGAGTGAGAACAAATCTTCCTTATGTATTTCACTGATTCAAATGTCAACATAGAAACGTCTTTACAAACATACTCAGAAATAATGCTTTACCCATTATTAGGGTATCTTGGAACCCAGTCAAGTTGATACTTAAAATTAACCATCACACTTCACCTGATAAAGTCAGTGCAAGGATTCAGGTAAAGAATCACAGAATGTGGAAGTAGACATGAACATGAGGATTTGATTGGATCTATTCAATGTATGAACAAGACTAGCACCATTGGGGTAGTAATACGTCATATCAACTCTGAGATAGAAGAAGATAACCAGGTAGTGTCTAATTTCCACATCAGTGTGGTATGGGAGCTTTTAAATTATATGATAGCCAAGATGCAATGTTCCAAGAGAAGGAAGATATCTGAAGCAATTTTATGACATAATTCTGTCAGTTGTCCCACAACTGTGATTCTTAGCTTGAAACACAGATGACATCACACAGTTAGACACAGAGACACAGTTATGAACATCCAAGACTTTCTTCAAAGTCTCCATAACCAGTTGCATGAAAAATACCTAATTAAATAAGAACTTCTATGAAATATTATTCCTTAAAACTTTATTGATTTTGACCCAAGAATTTTAGATATCAATGACACTTTTTTATAGCAACCTACATACATATGATAACCTAACTAACTTTTTAGCCCACGGGGGGAGAGGGGAGAAAACATTTTTTTTAAAAAAATGCATTCAGTGAATTGATAACCTCTGGTGAAGTTAATTGAAATCTTGAAATTTCCTGTCCTTATTTAGAGGCAGTCATTATTACATCTAACCATCTTTACCACAATTTAACTATAGAGCATAAAAATAGCTAAATTCACAAAATGTTATACAAAATGAACATTTTAATATCACATGAAATTTGTATAGATACAAATTATTAATTCACATTTATTTTGAAGGAATTTTTTTTAATTATCTATTTTTATTAGTTCTAATCAGTTATTGTAGGAAATTTTTGTAATCTACACAGAAGACTTTTTACACATGCCTTCTACCCTGGAACCCCTCATTTTACCCAAATGTCTGAGTCCTCATCTCAGCATCTAATACTTAGCGTCACCCTTTCCTTCCTCATAACCCACCTTTTGAAAAATCATGTCTCTCCCCTTTGCCTTCTCTTGTAGCATACAAAACAGCCCAGGGGTAAAATGTGGCAAGTAGTTAAACACTTGCTTCCTTTAGTGTACAGAAAAGTCAAGGTATAAGCTGGGCACAGTGGCACACACCTGTAATCCCAGCAACTGGAGAGGCTGAGGCAGGAGGATTGAGAATTCAATGCCAGCCTCAGCAATTTAGCAAGGCCCTAAGCAACTCAGTAAGATCCTGTCTCAAACATTAAAAATTTTTAAAAAGTGGCTGAGGATGTGGCTTAGTGGTTAAATATCCCTGGGTTTAATCCCCAGTACCAAGGTCCAGAGAATTTAAAAAGTATAATTAGTTTTAGATAAGGTATCTAAATACCTTAAAATTTTTTCCATACACATTTAATATTCTGGATTTACTACTGAAGGTCTCCATTTTTATCTAAATCATATTTTGCTTCTCTCAGTCCTGGAACAACAGGACCTCACTTTTACAAACCACCATTATCTTCATACCTCATAACAATGAGGAATCTCTTTGGGGGCATAATTTAAGAAAATTCTCTAGTGTTCTGTCTCTATTCTCAGATCAAAGAAGCTTTCTGAATTTGTAAGTCCTATTCTCCATCTTCAAATGCCACAAAATTCCATTATTTTCCTATTTCTAACATCATATTTAGTATTTACTATGCCCCCCACACACACACACACATACACTTTTTTTCCTCATCTGATAGCTATGGAGGAGGGATTCCACTCACCCCATTCTTATCTACTGGTCTAGAATGTACAACTAAAACTTCAAAATAAAAAATGTGGAGTCATGCTAACCCAACCCATATGCTCTAACATTCACTCTTCCCAAGATAGCAACAAAGGCGTCTTGGCTCATATAATATTTAGACTAGCGGTAAGAGAAAAGATCATTCTCCCTTCTACACTCTGAAAAAATAAATCATTCTGACTAAATGAAGAAATGTGGTGTCACATGATTTATTTTGGCCAGAGCTGACACTGGTAAGACAAAGCCTCCTTATCTGCTTACAAAAAGTTAAGCAGAGGTCAGCAGGCACATCCTCTGATCTGTATGCCATGCATGAGCATGGTGGGGAAGAACTTGAACCTGGTCTTCAAAAAGATTCCAAACATGTACTAATATGTCTCATGGACTAAAAAGAGGTGAAAATGGAAGCCAGCCTACAGACAGAAACACAGAGTTCCCTAAAAGAAAAAGCATCCAGCACTAAGGTCAGAACTGGAATTTGGCCCCCAACCCACATCTAAGGGATAAAGTTTAGATATAGAGTCTTGATGTAGTACAACGCGAATCTCAGCGTGACTCAGGACCTGGTCCCATTGTCATATGGTCACCAACACTACCAAAATCTGGACACTGGAAGGGAAGATATTTCCCTGCTGGATGGAAAGACTTTACTACCAAGGAAGAGCAAGTGGAGACAGCCAGACACTGCTCCACATGGCCTCTGAGACAATCTGGAACAAAACAGATCAGAACAGGTCCATAATTTCCATACCAAAGTGAGAAAAGCCTAGAGGAAATCTAGAAAAAAATGGCACTGGAACACAGAGGGGCTGAGACAGAATCTGAGAATGCAATTCCAAGTTTCCTCACCTCCTGTGGAAGTACCTACAAAGATCTTGCAGGAAGGAGGTTGGGAGGGGAGCATTCTGTTTGGCAGATGAAGTCCATTGACACACTATACCTGGAAGAACTTAATAAAGTGCTTCCAACTTCAATCCATTAGCTGCAGGATCTAGTGCAATGGCAGATATTCATATCTAAGGGGAAAAAAACAGTGTCACATAGACTAGGGTAAAATACATAAAGTGTATACTTTTTTGTAAAAAAAATAAACTATTTTTCAATAGACGTGAAAATTAAAAAGAGCAAAATGAAGTTTATATTGCGGGGATAAGAAGTTAAAGGCAGAGGCACAAAGAGGGCTTCAGGGTGAATGTCAGCCAAACTCAACAATTAGGGTCCTTTCCCACGAAAACTTAATATTAAAAATGCAAATCCCACTGGATCTAAATGTATTCACACTTCATTATAGGGTAATATATGCAAAACAATAGATTGACTGGGAGAGAAGAGCCTGGAGTGCTAATTTTGGAGAAAGGAGTAGAGTTGTCCCTCAACATATGTGGGTGATTGGCAGGATTTTCCTGCCACCAATAGATACAAGATCCATGAATGCTCAAGTGTCCTTATATAAGGTAGAATTTACATATAACCTACACACATCTTCCCAGGTACTTTAAGTCATCTCTAGATTACTTATAATACTTAATACAAAGTAGATGCTACGTAAATCATTGTTAATTTGTACCATTTGGTGGGTAATAACAAGGAAAAAAATCTGTACATGTTTGGGACAGATGCAATTTTCAAATATTTTCAATCACAGTTGATTGAATTCACAGATGTGGATCCCTCCGATATGGAGACTGACTATATTTCATTGAAGAAATTGGCAGCATAGACAGATCAAGGGAAAAGTAGAAAATTCATGGTTGACAAAGAGCAGGCAGCCACAAGGTGTTCCAAGAAAGGTAAGGAGATTTGGAAACAGCTTCTGTGACAAACTAAGGTCCATACAAATCCACAAGTACCTGGATTTCTAGAGCCGTCCTGTTACACGTTGTGACAGATCCCATTCACATAGAAATTGATTCTTTGCTGAAGGCCGCTAATGATGGGGGTTAAAGCAAGAGTTATGTTAGACATCCATAGTGTATAAATAAGTCAATAAACATCGGAACACATGTATCTAAGGCCCCATTGTTTTCTGTATAGGAAGATCATTTTTTTTCTCACAAAGATCAGCACCACTTTATCTTTTTCTTTTAGATATCTATTCAGTAAACTCCATATAAGTTGAAATAAATTGTATATAGGTATTAATGCAGGAATTAGGTATATAGGTATTCATTTGAATAAACTAGTTGTCTTTTATAAAAGAAAATAAAAGCAGAGATATAGGTAGAGAAATCCCCAAGTCAAAAATTTAAACCATGTTTTAATTTTAGTTCATTTGGGTTCCTCTTTTGTCAGCTTTCAGTATCTTTACACCTTCTCTAATGCTCAATTCTATTCATGTACACTCTATTGTTCTCCTTGTTTCAACTACTGGCAAAATCACAAAACAGAAGACAAAGGAAGTCATAATATTCTATCAGTTCAAATCGAAGGACCACGCATTTCGGAAGGATTCAAGTCTGCTTTTGCAAGATGATCCTGGAACACAAAAACATGATGAATATATCAAAAATATTTCTCACATACTGCCTGCCATAAAAAGATTGTTTGAATTAAACATCATTATTGCTCTGTTGTCAACATGTTTCTAAAGGGAAATAAGGCACACACATGTCTCAGTTCTATCATGATCCACACATCACTGTTATATTTGTTATTAGTATTTTTTAATATTTAATATTTTCAAGAGCACACGAACAGAGACCTTAGTGGTTATTTTCATCAGTTTACTTTTCCTAAAATGAAGAAACAAATTCTTAGTGATATTTCAGCACCCCACTTCCTGCAAATGTTTTAAAGGATATTACTGATGAATGACATCATCCAGGACAGGGCCATCACTGATGTAACATTTTGTCACTTAAATATAAATAAGACTAAAAATACTTTGCTATTATTTTAAGGTTTTATTTTGATAAAAAAAAACTTGCCTCATTTTACATAATTGTGTATCAGTTTCTCAATAATTCAGAGTTGGACTATCTGGTTTGTGTATTTTAAAATTTAAAGTTGTCTTATTAAACTCCTTGAGAAATCAGTGGGCACAGAGTTCAGTTTTCCCAGGGTCACACAAACAAAACATGAGTGAAGGGGACCTAGAATCAACATTGCTAGAATCAACATTGCTATTCCATCATTACATTCTTCCTAATATATATGACTTTTCTTTTTTTGGCAGGGGGGTACTGGGGATTGAACTCAAGGACACTCAACCACTAACCAACATCCTCAGCCAGGCCTATTTTTTATCTTATTTAGAGACAGGGTCTCACTGAGTAGCTAAGTGCCTTGCTGTTGCTGAGGCTGGCTTTGAACTTGCAATCCTCCTGACTCAGCCTCCCAAGCCGCTGGGATTATAGGCGTGTGCCACTGTGCCCTCCATATTTAACTTATATTATGGCCAAGTATAATTATTAGAAACTTTATTATAAGAGTAACTTAAGGAGAGCAAGAAATTCAACTTCTGCTGACCCTTCCTCTAGTTCCAGGAGAAGATATTAATGTTAACAATGTTAATAATCTATGATTTTGTTCATTGATTCTCAACAGGCTTGCATTAGAGTGGGTATAGCTTAAAACTTCACTAACATCTAACTGAATGTGGTTTGAAGGATTCAGACCACAGGCTTTCTAAATGTGTCAGAATAAATGTGAAAATTAGAGGATCCAGACATAAGGTGTATACCCGGTTTTGCTGTTGACAGTTACATGGTCAGATCATCATGTTCCAGCTTGCAAATTAAGTGTCTCAATGTGCCATAAGATAGTAGAAAAATGTGATTCTATGATCTGCCATCCATCTGGAAGTTTTATCTGATAGAAGCTAAAAAGCTTAAGTTCTGGGGGAAAAAAATAATATACATTATTGCCCACAAATCTGCCTTTAGTAAGGTCCTCTGCATAGGGAGTTACCTGAAAGTGTCATGACAGAGACTTCAAAGACCGAACAATGAAGGAACATGAATTTGATTGCTATGGACAGCCAAATTTAAGAACTTTGATTCAAATGTAGATGTCCAGGGTAAATTATTGGTAACCATTTAACCAAATAACAGAAGTAGAAACTAAAAGCAAAAGAAGAAACAATTTTGCTAATGGCTAATACTAGAATAAAACATTCTTGAATATAAGGAGATGTGGGCTTCCTAAATCTCGGAATGCATTACCTTCAACTTACAAAGTATTAGAGAAATGGTATTTATTCAATAAATATTGAGCAACTACTATGTCTAAGATACTGTCCTGAGCACGTCACAAGATTGTAGTACATAATAAACAGGGAAAATCTCTGTTTTCAGGTAGGGTACCATTCTATGGAAGAAAGATAACATATAGAAATGAAGAAATTTGTTTGCATCACGTTCCTATTCTTTGGTTGCTGCTGTTGTTTTCTAAGTGTCATGTTTGCACTTTTAAAGTAAAAGAGCTTGAGGCAAATAAAGAGTAAAAAAAAAAAAAAAAAAAAAGATCTACATCTCTTTTCATGTTTGATTTCTTTTCCTGCCAGAAAATTATTCAGTAATCATCTATAAAATTTTGATTCCATCTCCCTAAGTATGAATAAGTACTTAGGCACATTAAATGTTTCTCATGTGAATGAATCAATTTTATAGTTGATGAAACAAACATTGATTGATCATCTACCATTTGCCGGCACTTTTGTAAGTCCTGGGCATATATACTTCATGAACTCCTGTGGGATTAAAACACATAATTAAAGAAAATCATCTTAAGTTCCTAAAAGAATCAATACTCAGTTCTGAAAAAAACAATATAGACATATAGATAATAATAACTCCCAAATAACTTAAATTCCATTTTAATAACATGTTTGTATATTATTCCATTTTAATAATGTGTATATTATATATATATATATATATATGATCCAACCCTTACAACAACTTTACTTGATATATGCTATTTTTCCTATTTTATAGATAAGCAACCAAGCTGATTCAGATTAAATGTTTTTAAAGAGTGAATAGATGGTACATAGCAAAGCTAGGAATGTGTTTTCAGGTCAACTTATTCTAAGATCTTCACTGCTTTTGCCTACCCCTTTCTCAGAGTCCTTCTTTTCTAACACATCCTACTATATCCAAACATTTAAGCACCTCTTTATATTTGATCAAAACCCCAAGCAAGTTGTGGAGAGTGCTTTGTGTAGAAAGTGCTTTTCTGGAACTGCCCCCTCAAAACATGGAAATGGAGACCCCAAATGACTTGCCTCTCTGAGAAATGATGTGCCCTATTGTGTAGGAGTGTGCTTTACTCCTAAGAAATGAGATGCATGTAAATCATTTCCATGTTGTAGGCAGGCTTCTGAGCAATATGTAAATAAGTGAGAGAAAAAATATCCACATTAATAAACAGCCCCCTGAATATAAGAAACCCATCTGCAACATTAGGTAAAGAGTTTGTATACTGTGCAGTCAGACGGGATGTCCATATTGCATTCCTCAGTGTCTGTGAGGGAAAACAGAATGATGGTTCAGGTAGGGCGGTGCCATATGGCTGAATCCTTGAAAATATCACAGAGTTATTTTTTTTCAGCAACTGTGATCGGTCCATGTAAGCAAGGATCAAGTCTCTGCAAATAGAATTATGACACTCCAAGTTTCATCCTGTTTCCAAGGTCTCTTTCTCACACATCCTGCTGAGATTAACCTATAATATTTCTCTGCACGTGGATTGAGTTCTCCTAAAATAGGGGATTGCGACCAACGGGAAATTGAAAGTAGAAGAGACACAAGCAACAGAAATGGCCCAAAGTGAGAATCACAGATTGACAATACAACATGTGCCAGTGAGTCCATGGCTGACATTATCAAGTGAGATGACTCAGAGAAAAAAAAATCCACCAAAGGAACTGTCAGTGCACACCAAACAGGAAATGACTGATTAATGATGAAACCGAAATGCAAAGCCAGGACACAACTCCTCTCAGAGATCATCAGCCATGCCCGAGACTGACAGGTCAGTAACACGAAAAAGCCTGTAGAGTTGCCAGATCCTAATGCCACTATCTTAGAGAGGTGGGAATGGTGACAAGAAAATAGCAGGCCTGCTGTCAATTACTTTCCCTTGACTGCTCTACTTATTATTTTTATGGCTTTTATAATTTGATATTGGGGGTTCAGTTTTGTTATGATAACTGAAAAATAAGAATTAATGATGAGAGAATATCAGTAGGCTTAGACAAACATAGCTGTGATTTTTTTCAGGGCTCTGTTCACCTTACCGTCTCTAACAAGCCTCAGATTATATGAAATAGATTGTTTCCTGTGCCACAGTCAGTACCTGCTTCGTGCTTTGGCTGATTATAACATCTAATCCAAGACAATTGATTTTGGCTGGGTTCACATTCGAATTTCAACTACTTTGCCCCCAAGTTTTCCTCAATTTTTCATCACTGTGACCAACACGCTCAACAACAACTTAGAGAAAAAAAAAGTTTACCTGAGACTAAGAGTTCCATAGGTGGCCAACTCCATTGCTCTGGGCTTAGGATATCGCAGCACATCATGGGAGAAGGGCCCAGCAAAGAAAAGCTGCTCAGTTTGTGGCAGAATCAGGAAAGAGAGAGAGAGGGGAAAGGAATGGCAGGAAAGATATACTCTTCCATGGTACCCCCACCTGCCTACAGTTACCACCCAGCCAGTCCATTCAAACCAGGATGGACTGATGGCAGCTTTTATAACCTCTGAATATTCTTGCATTAATAGGAGCTTGTAGAGGGGACACTTCATATTCAAACCGTAATACCCCACAAATGAATAGTACTTTTTTTTCAAAACATTAAGTACAGACACATTTACTGCCAACACACAACTCTGGCTTTAATCTCAAAATGTATTTTTAATCAAATATTCTGTCAACTATTGCTGATTAGAACACAGAGAGGGAATGAAGAGGCCCACACACTCCAGAGGGCGCAACTAGCAATAACAAACAGTGACATATGAAAATTTTCTTCACAACCTTCACATCAGATCAATCGACTACATTTCTCTCCCAATCCTGTGCATTTTTGCCTGTCATCCAAAATGCGAATCCTTCTACTCTCTCCTGTACTCTCGCTTTCTTGATGCTTTGCTCTTCTCAGTCATCTGTTAAATGAACTACCTCTACCTCTTGGTCTTCATTGAACTCTGGCTTCCCTGAGAACAGCCCTCTTGGGTCTTACAGCTCTGGAGTTGGTCAAGTGGGGTGAGGGGGTTAATGAGTAGTCCAGTTTCCTAGTTTTCACTTTCAGACTATTATGTTCATTCATATCAAATCTGTTCTCTTCTCAGGTCTTTTTCCTCTGATATGTTTCATACCACCTTGCTGTTGTAACTCATATCGTATTTATTTCACTCCATTTAACTCTTAATGAATTCTGTACGTGGTTTCGAACACTTTGGAGACTAGAAATGTGTCTTCCTCTTTATCCTAAGTTCAGCCTTCAATTTCCAAGCAAAACTCCAGCCTCACAGTGTTTTGACTTTTCCAGTTTGTTGGTTTTTCAGTTTATTATTTCAACTCCCTCCTCCAGAGTGTTTTTCATCTTCCACAAACTTTCAACCTTAAAACTATTAACATCTATTATCTGCTGTTGGCCATAGGCTGCTAGCTGTCTGGCTGGTTTATTGTCCATTCCCCACTATTGGTTGGCCTCCTGGAGACTCCAGTCCCTTATCCCCTCCACTTTCCCCCAGTCTTCAACTCCTCGTTATCACTGTGCAATGATGAAAAAAAAAAAAGTCACCTTTTTGTTCATTTCTTTTCCTACTAGAAACTTATGCTCTGAAGCTTCTCTTGCATTCCAACACTGCTTGGCTCTTCTTTATAGTCAACTTTTTTTTCCTCAGATCTTCTTTCAAAACTGCTCTCCTCAAGCTCCAGTTCCCTCTCTTCAAAATTACCTAGTGACTTAACCTATGTTCTCAAAAAGGTTAAGGAAGAAGATCTATGAAGGGGAAGTGATTAGACTTGCCACTTTTCCTGTGGTTACTTTGGTCCCAAAATGGATATGGACGAGATCCAAAGATTCCACGTGTTTTCAATGGGATATTGAGATTAAATGAGGGTGAGGGACTTCAGAAAGTTGCCCAAGCTCTTAGGGCAAGAATGGCAGGGCACAGAGTTGGTTCCTGATGATGATGATATGGCTGCATCTCAGAAAAATCAGATGGGTCAGATATAAGTAGGCTTCCATTAGAACCTTGGACTAGTCACCGCTGAAAGAGTACTATTTGCCATCAGTGCCAAGGGAAGATTTTAATAAATCACATCTGGGGACAATGCCAGCGCATAACCAACTCAGAGCTTAATCAGAATATATCTGCCTCTGTAACCCTGGTGGCAGTTGTGTAAGCTACTTGGATCTAAGACCCCATACAAGATATGCTAAGAGGAAATGAGAACAGAAAATTTAAGCCTGCATTACCTAAGCATAGGGTTACTTTATTGAACTGATTTAACTAAAAAATTTACAAGATTAACAAGTAACATTTTCTGTTAGCAAGTGGAAATAGAGAGTTACAGTAGAGGTGATATTGAATTATGATTAAAAAGTTATAAGTTATACAAAAGAATATATATTGGGTTTCAATTTTTTTGTTTATTTGTTTGTTTTTTGGTACTGGGGATTGAACTCAGGCGTACTTAACCACTGAGCCACATCCTCAGCCCTATTTTGTATTTTATTTAGAGACAGGGTCTCAGTGAGTTGCTTAGTACCTCGCCATTGCTGAGTCTGGCTTTGAGATGTTCCTGACTCAGCCTCCCTAGCTGCTGGGATTACAGGCACACACCACTGCACCCGGCTCAATGTGTTTCAATTTAATAAAAAATTTTATAAAGCTACCCATGTCAAAATGTATAGTACATATACCTTTTAGCTAACAAATTCTGCTATGGATATTTTACCTAAGGAGAAGATAAGCAACTACTATACAAGAAGAGATATGGATGCTAGGTTGTTCATTATTCCATTGTTCATAATAAGAAAGTCAAAGAATACAACAAGATATCCATCAATGAAGTATTTGTGATTCATTTAATAATTATTCATATATACAACAGTATGCATTGCTGTAACTAAAGAAAAAAAGAAGCCAATCCGTATGCTTATTTACATGGAGAAATGTCACCACATAACACTGAGTGAAAAGGGCAGCCACAATGACAGTTCCCTCTCATATATGCAGTATTAAATTTTCATTATTCCCTAATAAACAAATTCACAATATCCATTGTTCCACATCATGGGCTCATTCCCTATGATGGCCAAGATATCCTTAACAGCTTCCTAGCATTGTCCTTGTTACCCTTCATTAAATAATCATTTCTCCTCATTTGGCACCAATAGAACTTCCATCCTCTCAGAAAGAGAGGAAGCCACCAGGAAGCCATCTTGTCTGAGACAGTTTTCAACACTAAAGATGGCCCTACTAGCATCATGGAATTGAAGATCAGAGTTCTTACAGCCACTCTTAACCAGTGATATCCCCCAGGTTCCTTTCTTATTATTCCTTTTTTATTTTTGAATACTCTACATGATTGGTCTTATTCATCACAGTCTTAGGAAGACATCCCCAGAAATAGATCCTGAGTTGAGTATTTGCAGTTAAGTGATTGATTAAAGAAATGCTCTTAAGCAGCCTATTCAAAGAGTGGGAAAGCAGAACAGGGAATGGGAACAAACCAAGCAAAGGTGCAATTTGGGGCAAATTTTTGGATGGCAAATTACACTTACTTCACAGTTTGCCCCAAATGGAGGCAAGAAAGCTGGGCTCTCATACTTCTGTACCAGTTGAGCATTTAATAACATCTGCTTCTAAGGGAAGGACTAAAACAACTGGGCACATCCAACTCTCTGAATCTACAGACAAAGCTTCCACAGTTCCTGGGGGAAGCCCTTCACAGGCTCAGTCCACTAAACACAAAACCATAAGGAACCTGGATAATGCTTGCTAGAAAATAGAAATTATAATGGAAACTGTGAAAAAAAAGGTCCATTATTAACACCCACAACTTCAAATGGCATGACAAATTTCAAACTGTATTATCACAATAGATCTTGTCCTTCAGCCCATATACCTGACTTCCTTGTCAAGCAAGCTCCACAAACATACGTTGTCCAAAACTGAGCTCATAACCCTATCTTCAAGCACTACTTTTCTTGGTGAATTCAAGTTACCTCATCCTTTCATTCATGAAGTCCTCTTAGTTTTTCCTATTAAATATACCTCTTATCTATCCCTGACACTCTTACCTTAGTTCTGGAAAAATATCTCTTCTCTGTCCCCTTGTTATGGTTTGTAACTCCCATATCAATCATGCTACCATAACTTGTCCCCCTCTCAAATTTATTGCTTACCACATCACTCCTCTGCTTAAAATCTTTCAATGGCTCCTCATTTTGCAAATTAAAAATTAAGAACTTTGTAGCTGAGTAAAACTCCATTGTGTATATATACCATATTTTCTTTGTAGTTGAGTAAAACTCCATTATGTATATATACCATATTTTCTTTATCCATTCATCTGTTGAAGGGCATCTGGCTGGTTCCATAACTTGGCTCTTGGGAATTGTGCTGCTATAAGTATTGATGCAGCTGTATTGCTTTAGTATGCTGCTTTTAGTTTTTTTTTGTTTTGTTTTGTTTTGTTTTTTTTGGATAACTACTGAAGAGTGAGATAGCTGGGTCCACTCCTATTCTTTTGAGGAATCTCCGTACTGTCTTTCAGGATGGTTGTACTAGTTTTCAATCCCAAGAACAATGTGTATCTTTTTCCCCACATCATCACCAGCATTTATTATTGTTGTATTCTTTGTTTCTCTATTTGTGGTGCTGGAGATTGAACCCAGGGCCTTGTGCATGTGAGACAAGCACTCTACCAACTGAGCTATATCCCCAGTCTATTGTTTTATTCTTGATGATTACCATTCTTATTGAAGTGAGATGAACTTAATGCTGTTTTGATTTGCATTTTCTGATTACTAGAGATGTTAGATTTTATATATATATATATTTGTTTATCATTTTTTCTTCTTTTGAGATGTGTCTTTTAAATTCTTTTGCCCATTTATTAATCAGGGTATTTTTTACTCAGTCATAAAAAAGAATGAAATTATATTTGCTGGTAAATGGATGGAACTGGATGACATCATGCTAAATGAAATAAGCCAGACTCTGAAAGTCAAAGGTTGAGTGTTTTCTCTCACATGTAAAAGTTGGAGCAAAATAAGGGAGAAAAGCAGCACAGGGATAGTGGGGGGTCCCATGTAAATAGAAGAGACATGAGTGGAGTTGAGGGAGGGAATTGATGGGGAGGGAAAAGAGACAGGAGAAAAGGAGAAATGGTGGAATAAAATTGACCAAACTATCCTATGTATATCTATGAATATACCACAGTGAATTTCACTTTTATGTCTATCTATAAAGCACAAATTAAAAAAATAAAAACTACAAATAAATAGAAAGAAGACCAGTAGCATAGAGGAAAGTGAAAAGGAGGAGGAAGGTTGGAAGGGAAAGGGAGAAGTACTGGGAACTGAATTAGAGCAAATTATAGTCCATGCTTGAATGATTATATCAAAATGAACCTCAATGTTATGTATAACTATAATGCACTAATTTAAAAATAAAACTAAGAAGTTGGCATTTCTAATTACCTCTATCCTCTTTTGAACTTCCATCTACTTCTCTAGCACCATCTTCTACCCTTAAAATTTAAAATTTTAAGGCACATTTTAACTGTTTGCAGTTTCCCAAAGTTGCCTTACTCTCTTACACTGGAGGGAATCTCTGAGCACTTGATTCCCATACTACCTCTTCTGTAAGATGTCCTTGGCATTCCCTTCCTATAGGCTAATTAAATTCCTTTTTTTAAATCCTTATTATAACTTGTACCCTCAAGGTAGAAAATTTTTTTATGTCTAGATTACTGGAAAATTCGATCTTAAAGGAAAGAAACATCTCGTTCATGGAAGGCCTACTTATCACATGGTCTTATGCAGTGTTCTGAGTCTTGCTATTCTGTCTGTCCCCTGGCCCCTTATCCATGATCAGGAAATATATTGGTGCACTGGGTACCACTGACGCGAAGATGAGTAAGCTCGTCTTCTGACTCTATTCTAATAGGGAAGATTATCAGATCTGAGGTAAGCTCAATATACTAGTACTTGTTTAGGAGTATGTACTGGGTGCTGTAAGAGCAAGCTTTGGCCTAACCTGTGGGTTTAGGGAAAGCTTGCTATGAAATAGGATGTCTCAGCAGAATTTCAAAAGAAGCAGGTTATTGAGGAAAAGAACTGTTATCCCTCCACGTTTCAATTCCAGCTTAAAGTCGGCAATATTATTAACCAACCATGTCTTGTTCTTAAATGTCAACCAAGAAACAACCAGCAAATTTGCGAAAATGGCAGTAAAATAATAGGTTTTCTTTACCAAGAGTCTAAATGATTTTATTGCATTGGTCATATGGTTTCTGAGTCTCAGTGAGGCTAAATACCATCAAGCAGGCCAATACATTTAATATCTTGTTATGGTAAACATTATCTACAATGAACTTTATTGCCATTCTTAGAATTTAGTGGGATTAAAGAGACAGAAGTCAAACCTGATATAACTGATTTTCCATTGCCTTTTTAAAGGTATCACCAGAGTCCAAAATATTTTCAAGTTTTTTTTTAAATTATTGCAATAGGATAAATTCTTATTATTATATATGGAAGCTAATCATTTCAGAGTAAACAACAGATGTTTGCACCCTTATTACTGTTTGGTACTGACATCGGTATTAAATGATAATATGAAAACATGTCACAGACGTGAATGATGAATTCAAATGTCAGGAATGGTGGAAAAGGAATGTTTAAAATAGAAAATGTAAGGGTGTTAGAAGTAAAACTATGAGCACCTTCTTCTGGCAGTGTACAATACTACTTTTCTACATAATAATAATAATGAAAATTTCAAGACACATTTCTCTTCCAAAGTTGTTACTAAAACATGGGTGATTAAAATGTTCATTTGCTCAATTAAGTAATGACATCTGGTAAAGTGGTTAGTTGTATCAAAAATAGTAAACTTTTTAGATATTATGAATGTAGATAGATAAATAGATAGTTTGATGATAGGTATTTTTGTGTTGTACACCATATTTTCTGGGCATCTTTTGATATGTTTCCAGACACTTAAGTTTCTATATTTAGGTATTAACTGACTTACCCCACATGCAGTTGCAAATGATATGTTGAAAACATATACCTGCCAAAACCAGTTAACTTTCTCTCAGTAAAGGCCATTACCAATTCTTTAATTCTCGTGGTTAAAATGTATTTGGCACATTTCACTAAATTAAGCGCTCTATGTCTTTTTCTTTGCCATTTTCTGAAAAATGATCAAAACTGATGAAATGTGACACCAATGCCGTTCCCTCAATAGTACAAGTTCTGTCTCCTCTGAATGGGACATCAGCTCTTAGAAAGCAAGCATCTTGTGTGTCTTGTGGATCATTGTGTGTCCTTGGTACCTATGCTGAAGCTTAGTGCCTAGGAAATGTACAATACTCTCTGTGTGAATGAGTGAAGAAATGACAGAGTAATAAAAAACATTCAGGCTTTTAAAGCTCTCTTTAAAATAATAACTGTGAGTGCAGTTTTAAGATTTTCAAGACATTGGAAATACCTTCTAATTCATAACAGTTATGTCAATCTATAATAAAATTTGGAAATAATAATAGTCTTGATAAAGGATTCAGAAAAGTAAATAGAGTTCATCCATTGTGTCCACATAGATGTGAACAGCCATTGGTTACAGCATCCTGCCAACCACAGAGGTAAGCCACAGGGACAGTCACCTCCATCTTCTCCCCCCTTGCCACTGATTCTTGAGCAGAGTTTTTTTTAAAGTAATTGTGTGTAGACAGAACCATTTATTTCCCAAGATGAAAGAGAAGTTGAGTGACTTTGCAGGTAAAGGAATTGTTGCTGCTGGATGGAGGGTTGTGACTTTCACCTAGAAAAAGAAGGTCAAGATCTAAGACTGTTTCTCCACTGTGCCAATTTACCTGTTTTTTCACAGATACTCGACTCGACTTTTAACCTGGAAATAAATATCCCTGATCCATTATGGAAACCCCAAAAGAAAATAGCCAATTCTTTTCAATTCTGGGTCTAGTGCAGCTGTTAACAATGTGGGCTGTAGAAAAAGAGCACAGGGTTGATCTCTGACACACTAGATGACCCTGGGCAGGTTCCATGATTTATTGCACCTTTATATCACCCATGAATAGGTGACAGGGTAATAATTCCTGGTCAATAAGGCTGGTGTGAAAATAGTGATCAATATCCAGAGTTCCTTGTGGTACAACTGCAACAAAAAAGAATATGATGATCATTGCTCAGTCATGAAGGGCCTCATGTGGGGAGGAGCCATCCTCCATCCCTCTAGATCTCTTACATTGGCTCATATAGAATCATGGGGTTAAATCTGAGACTATTGAGATAAGTAAGGAAATCTTGTAGAAAATGAAGGGAAAGGAACTAAAAAGTATTCTTTCCCTCCTCCATGTTGTGCATCTGTCATGTAATTTTTAATGTGATCATCGTAACAAATGTAAAAGGTCTGTATTATATAATTTCACACACAAGATTATGAGACTGAAAGACAGAGATCAAGGGGCTTTCCAAGCTCACTGTACTTGTAAGTGGTGAAGCTGGGCTCATACTCATGTCTGAGTCCACAGCCTACTTTTTGAGCAAAGGTCTATGGTTGTACATGACTGCACAGCTCTTTGACAGCGCCCGTACACCATCCTAGCCCCTGGACTAAGACACTCCTAGCAATCATGAGAAAAGAACTGAATCTCCATCACCCATACTCACAGCTCCAAAAAGAGCTTGAGGAACAAAAGTTTCTTGGGAGATGTTTACATAACCTAAACTAGCACTTCTTAAAATTAACCTGTGTACCAACCACCTGGGGTCCTTGGGAAAGCTCAGGTTCTGATTCAGATGGGCTGGAACAGCACCCAAGATTCTGCTCACCTGGGGCCTGTGCTTTGAGTAGCAAGGACAAGAGTTTTCTGTGTGAAAAACAGAAATCCACTTATTTAGAACCTGTTTATAATAGCATGCACTGGTTTGACCTACTTATCCTCCCCCGCTCCACCTTGGAGTTGAGGGATACACTTCCTTCTCAAATAAATTTAGTTTTTTATGTCAACTGATTTATTTGCTTGGTGCAACAAGGTCATTTACTAGTGACCACAGAAACTGGGAAGAGTTTGCAAAATTTGAGAATGAGGGAGAAGCACATTATGATTTATTAACATTTGAGTAGGAACACCTAAATATGTTAGTCTCCTTGAAAGAAAATCCATTGATCTTATTAATATCATACCTCTTTCAACTGCAACATCTGACTCAGACATTCTCATAAAAAGTTGTACCATGGGATGAGGGATAGGAAGCTATATGAGATTAATAAAAATAAAATTTTAAAACTTTCCTGTCTTGGCCCAAAAGAAATACATAATGAAATAACTTTAAAAAAAAAAACACATGGGGGGGGAGCAGAAATAAAAGAGATAAAGTTTAAGTAGGGCAAGGAAGAAACAGAACCAATGAGTCATTTCAACTCAGTAACATGACTAGAAACTTCACATGACACTTGTTGAGGCACTTACTCTCCATTCCTCTTGTTACCAAAAAGAAGAGGAAATGTCCCCTTTATTTCCTTAGGACCAGCTCTAAGGGCACCCATGTAGCATTCACTGTCTAGTCCCGAACAGAAGGAAAAATTTCTGGAAACTGCATTGTGAAGAAAGACAGCTCAGTAAATTTCTCATTCAAATCTGTCTGCGAATGGGGAAGTGTGTCCAGGTCCACTCTTCTGCAGCCCAGAAGTGCCACCCCTGCTGTGGAGGGCTGCAGGTGTGAGACTCTGCCTGCTGCTAGGTGGGAGCATTACTTATGGAGTGAAGTTTTGAATGATTTACCTGTTGGTTAGGCCCTGTTTTCTACCACTTATAAATAATAAAGCTCTCATTTTGAGATTCATTCACACCACCTAATACCCATTTTTAAACTGATCCTAACCTAAAGAGGACATGAAAGGCTGTTAATTACTGGTCTGCTATAAATCCCTAAGAAGGGCTAACTGGGATATGAAAAGATTCAGTATGATTTGGAAGAAGAATTTGGGCATATTTGGAACTTGTCAAATAAATCCTGCTTTTACTATTAAATGACTCATTAGATGGTTTGATTACTTTTTTTTTTTAACCAAATAGATTTGTGTGCTTTTAAGAGGAATTTTCTAATTTTCTCTGTGTAAGCAACTTTATTTTGGAGAATGTAGTTGTGTTGTAGAAAAAGTGCTAAAATTAAAGTTCAATTTCCAGGTATTGCAGTTGACCTGTTGCATGACCTCTGGCAAAAGCTATGAAAATTCTGAAAACTAAAAGATATTGCCAATTGGGTTATTATCTTTCTGATTCAAATTTATAATCTGTTTGTGCATGATCTCTTGAGATTTTTGGAACAGAGAATCTAAATGAGGTCTGTATAGTCTATTCCAAGTGCATTAGTTTTATAGAGGCTATGAAGTATATCTATTAAATTATTTACTGCTTGTCTTTTGGTAGAAAATATCCTTCTGTTGCATTTAGTCTGTTCAAAATATATTCTGATGTTCATCTGCTCTGTTTATCATTAATATTCCATTCAATTAAAAGATGACATCATCGTTTACATTCTATTTAAACATCTTTCCTAGTGAATATTTTCCCTTTTTATTGTTTAATAAGATAGAAAGCAGATGAATTTAAGTTCAAGCTGAAGATGACTTTTATGTACATGTTTTTATTTTATTGAATGCCTATATAACTTTAGCCAAATGTAATTTTCCAAATTCAAAATTTTAAGTATATGTAAAAAAATGTTTATTCTCCACAAAGTTTATTTGCACCTTTGACTATACAAAATCAAATATATTCTTGACATTTTCCATATAGAAAATGAGAAATGAATTTGACATTTAAAATTCTTTTTCTGTTCCCCCACATCACTCCCGGAAGCTACATTCATGATGGCTTTTGCAAAGCACACCAGTTTGGAGGGCAATTTCTTTCCTAATATCATTTTCAGAATTGAGATAAAATTGTGAAAATAGATGCCCAAGGGCTGCAAGTTCAAACTTACCCATTGACAAATAGCATATATGTCTCGATTGTCAAACATGTGTCTAAAAAGAGAAAAGATTAATGGTTTTTCATTTTAGCAACCTATATGTTTTCTGTCAGATTATCTTATTATTAATAGGAATCTAATTGATATTAATTCTTTAATAACCAGATTAGCACTTTCTCACTGTTTAAATTCTTCTCTACGGTTGCCACATTTAACTATTTTTTAAAATCGCCTCTAGTCATTCTACATGACCTTCTCATCTGTAAAGATAAGCTGTAAATATAAAAACTTTGTTTAGAAATACATTTTACCAAGCTTAAATGCTATTGAAGTCTCATCAGCTAGCAAAAGACAAGTCACACTTCATTTTTTTAGATAGCTCGCATTGTTTTCCATAATGCAATGACTAGAGCTTGGGATGTTTAAATGGTACTTCACAGGGCAGACGTGTTCTAAACTTCTTCGTGATTATACATATGCTGTTCTATAGTGTGCGCTAATCTCTTCTGCCTTGGATGTTTTAACAAAATGGCTGAAATTTTCAGCCATTATGGATGAGTTATTCAGCAAATCTGTAAAAGCAATTCCACTTGACAAGCCTATAGTACTACTTTAAGTGATTGAATCTCTTTGATTCCACAATGGCAAGGTCCTTATTATTCTTGCAGGAATTTTACAAGTTCTAAGAATATTTCCAAAATGCCACTAGCCACATTGCCAAAGAAAGACAGGCAATTCAGTCAGAACTATACTAATTTGATTTAGTGAATCCAGTTAAAGCAATGATTTCTTTCAGAAAAAAAGAAAGAGAAAAAAAAAACTACTTGCTGCACTTTATATTTAAATGCATTGATCTTTTATTAGATTGGGTATCTTAAAGTTCTATCCCATAACATTGCTTTCTTTTCTTCCCTTAAATTTATTTTCTAGTAAATGAATAGAAGGCACAAAATTGGTGAGGTCACGAAACTTACTTATTTGAAACACTGAATTGTATACATCCCTTAAAGGCAAAAGGATGTTTTTTGCCCTGAGGGTATTAGTCATGGTCCATAGTTCGTGGGAAAAACTAAGGAAGTCTCAAAATTGTGTTCCTATTATTTCTATTTCTCTAAGACTTTGTTTAAATTCCAAAGTGAATTTTCTATTATTCCATTGTACATTGCATAGGAGGGTACCAACCAACAGCCTTTGGGAGCAACACCTGCAGTTACATTCAAAGGCATGACTTTTCCAAGCAGTGTGTGAGCTGGCCGCATTGTCCCCAAAAGGATAAAGGCCTAGGTTCTTTACCTGACTGGCAGAAGCATTCCAGCACCACGAAAGGACTCTAAACATTGTTTTGTAAGTAATGAGTCCTGCTGGTTTCATCCTGCAAGACATTGAAATCCCACAGGGAAAATGTGGTTAGAAATAAAACAGAGGGCTGGGGCCTTTAATGAGTTTCCTATCCACAGATGCCATCAAGCTTTTATACTATTCATTTTATTTCTACAGCTTCAACAAAGATTCCCAGAGTTGTGGGCCATACTCTTAACACTGAAGTGCATAGAACTTGGCAGAAATCTACACTTCAGAGATAATAACATATCATTCCATGAAATAAAGGAAAAGGCATAATCAAAAAAAGAAGTTAAATATGGAAACCTGTTTTGACAACAAATGAATACAGATGAAGCCAGACAGGAAAGGTGTTATGTATGCATGTTTTTTTTTTGCATGTTTCACATAAATTACGATAGTGCAAGAACCTATCAAGTCATTTTTTCCCTTTTTTCCTATCCTTAAAGTCAGATAGATTATTTTTATTGCTCTCCATCTTTTACCAAATAAAATTTCAAAGACTAGTGCTATAAAGGACAGAGCAACAATTGTAAAATCTACCAAAAATATATACAGCTTATTCTCCAAATGCATTGCATTAATTATTATACTTGTGTATTCCTTGAAGCCATTTGGGTGTCCAAAACACAAAACAAAACAAAAGTCATACTTTGTGAATTTGAAAATAGAAAAGGGAAAAAAATTGTTGTTACTTAGATAGATCATGGCAATTATTCGCACAAGCAAATATTTAACATATTTTGTTATATGTGATATTTACTGAGTTACAGAAAGTTTCTCTAAATTTTGTCCCAGATAAGACATTAATGCTCATCAACCTTCTAACTAAATGACAGCTAAGGAATTTGTATTTTAAAATAAAAAATAAAAACAAAGCTTGGACTTTTTCCAATCTTATAAAGCGAGCCCTGACTTTATTTTTCACATATAAAAATTTTCTATTATATTCAGTATTACAAGACAGAAGAAATTCAACCAAGAATTGACTAGCAACTATACTTACTATAAAAACTTATCTTTCTGGGGTTATTTTTACTTGAAAAAATATGTAGGTGGAATCCTAGTAACTTGATATTGACCCTTGACTAAGGTTGTCAACCTGACTTATGGTGAGTCAAAAGTTTCTGCATATCTTGAATTCCACAATCCTATCCAGAAAATCATTGCTTAACTAAATTAATGATAAATCTAAAAAATGTATTTCTTAATTACTGTTAATTATGTAATTATTGTCAAAATAATGCTGAAACAAGCTACCAGAAATTATTGAAATACCTTTAGCATTTCAGACTTCTCTGTTCCAAGGGAAATAAAGAAGGTAATAATTCGGGAGGCTATAGAATCTTTAAAAAATAGATGTGAAAGAAACCTAAGTTGATAAACATGCAGAAAAATAGAAGCCTGCAGTAACACAACTGTATTCATTTAAAAGCAAAGAAAATTCTTCAGAAATAATGAATAGGTAAACCCATGACATCTATATTCCCAATCTAAACCATGTCATTTAATTCCTTAAACACAATATTTTTGTTTGCCTAATTTTGTAAGAAAGAGGCTAGCATCATGGGAAAAGTTGATATACACTCATATATAAAACCCTAAATTATGGATCTCTCTTGTATTATTTTCATTATTACCTTAGACATTTTCTTTTCTTTATTCTGTGGGTCACAGGAACAGCCTTCATTTTTTGAAAGCCTACTATGTGCCAGTCATTTTAAGATACAATTCTAATGAAGCAATGTCCTGAAAAATAGATTGCTATTCCTATTTTACGAATGTAACTGTATGCAATGAAAATTTCACAAGTTCACTTGAAAAAAGTTGACCCAGGATTTGAATCAAGTCTTTTTCACTTCAAAGTCTATAATCTTCATACAAAGCATGCTGGATTACATATTTAACTTTTTCTTCCATCTTTAGTTTGTCATGTATTTGTATCCCTATTGCCTCTCTTAACTCAAGAGACTATCTTTTTGTAAATGATTAGACCAGTAGCTTCAGTCAAAATATTCAAATGATTAACATATGTTGATTCCTAAAAGGAATGAGAGAGAGAGAGAGTATCAATGGGGAAGAATCGTTTTTAAGTAAATTTTCTGAGCTTGACAGTTCAAATAATTCAAAATTAATTAAGCCTTAGTTAGCACATAATATTGCTTGAATTAGCTGCAATACCTGAAATCAGCATGGTATATCAAACCTGAAAACTTGAGAGAATAGTAAAATGGGAATGCTATGATCCTAGAAATAATGGGAAGTCATCAGAAGATGCTTGCAAAGATTCAAATGGAGTAATTTAAATAAATTTTTAAGAGTTCCTATAAAAAAGACAATATAGTTATATTTAAGCTTAAGAAACAAGGAATTTTGTGCATCATGATACTATTTGTTTTGTTTAATATTTGTGTTTTATCAAAATATTGAACAAGGCATTCATTGCAGCTATACATTAGACAAATATTTTAAAGTACATGACAGATTTGATGCTATAAAGATTTTTCCCATTCTTGCTCTATTGATTATGACAGCAAAATAGTGAACTGGGGCTTCATTTATTATTTGACTATTTCTTTGAAGTTTCAGAGACAGTTTAAATTATTCTTTCAGAAAAAAAACAGCAATCATTTACTTTTATGTTTGTGCATTGTTTTTGTCTAAGTCCTAGTTTTATTTAACTTATCATAAATTTTAAATGACAATACCTTGACATTTGAATTTCATATATCTTGGAATGTGTTGACTTGGTCAGTTAACCCATTGAGTTTTATCATTGTGTGTGTGTGTGTTTTCCAGAATAGAAGATTTATAATAACCCTCCAGTTTTAGCAGGTAATGATTTAAACTAATTTCAATTAATTCATAGGTTAAAAAAATTGACATATGGGAAGTTTCTTAGTCCTCAGTGTGAATACAACAAAGGCCTCATAACATCACACCAGAATATAATTGAGAGAAATATAGCACTTTATGTCAGTATTCATTTGGGATTCAAGCACATAGTTCAACCTCTTGATAAAACATAT
>NW_025999900.1:29339479-29351955 GCF_001458135.2 Marmota marmota marmota | reverse complement strand
ACCATATATATATATATATATATTTTTTTTTTTTTTTAAATGGGGTTTTTGCATTCTTGGATCTAAATGTATGAAAAGAATTGGACCTGATTACACATTTTGGGAAATTTGACAGGGGAAAATATTAGAGATTTGGATCTCACAAGGTGATGTTAAGAGAAAATTAAGCTCCACATTTTAATTATTGCAAGAATTAGAGTAATTTGATAAAGGGTATTAAAGTTATGCCATTTTTTTCAAATTGACATTAACCTTACTTTTACTTCAAAAATAATTTTATTTAAAATCAAATCACAAAATGTGAGACAAACTTCATGCTATTCTGAGTCAGTTTTTATTTTTGTCCATAGTTATATGAAAGGAACAGAATATTTGCAAATTGAAAGGAATTATATAGAAAATCTATAAATGAAGGACTTTGTTTTAACACCACCCTACTATGTACCAAAAATTACATAGTTTTACAAACAGCAACATTTTATTTTACAAGTAGATTCTAAGTATTAAATATTTCAAGTGAAATTCTCTTAAAGATTTATACTTAGAATAATGAAAAAAGCAATATACACTAGTAAGCAAATTTCTATGCAAAATATATTGCTGCTATCTATTTTGTGTAAGCAAAATAGAAAATTATTTCAGAGGTAAATAAACATTTTTAATACTTAAATTATTTGGTAAGACGAACAAGTTTAAGTGCTAACTAGTATTTTGCATACATACCATAAGTTAACAAAATAGCACGTGCTTTCTATTTATGTTGGTTACCAATCTTGATATTCAAGGGAAGAGTGTATAAAGTTAACAAGCAATTATTATTTGGCAAATTAGTACTCAACAACCCTGAGTAAATAGGAAGTTTGAAACCTATCTGTTATACAGCTACTTTAATTTGCATAGCACACTGGTGTGTTTGCTTTGCAAATACTTTGCAATGAATCATCATTTGTACTATACAGTCCAAAGAAAAGCAATCAAAATTCACAGCAAGACAATGAAATTAATTATAACTGTTGAATTCTGTGGTGGTAATTCCTCCTCATGCAGGAAGATTAATTGCATTGCACTTTCCTTGCACTCCACTAAATGATCTGATGAATGTATAATCATTTACAGATTTCTCAAATGCTGAAAATTGATTACCTTTGATTAGCTCTGATCTGCACAAAGAGCTCTGACAGAGTATCAGTGAAACATTACAACATTACAGACAAAGTAACAAATGATTTAATTACCAGTGTGCTTATTAATGTTAGATTCCCTGCAGTGATCCTGGCAAATCAGGGGCCTGTAATAGACCTGTGGGTTTCACTGAATTCCATTAGGGTTTAAATAATATTTCTCACTATTTCTCAAATCCTTCTTTTCATGGCTCCTTAATAACTCTAATTAATTTTAATTTGCACCAAAAAAAAAATCCACGGCATCTTTTGAAACTTTTAATTAGCTATAAAATAAAACTCTTCTCCTCCCAAGAAGACATATATGATCAGCTTTGGAGTAGAGTAGCCTCACAAATAAGTTTTCATTAATGGTTGTTAGCTCTCTGTAATATTATTAAATGAATTTTTAAAACAAATGTTGAATTGTACATGTGGCCCAACTCTCCTCTTACAGCAGCAAACAAAATGAGATTTGTTTAACAAGAATCAAGTTAAAGAACAATATGGTAAAATGTTTAGATAGTGTAGTAAGTAAGCATTATCATGATTCTCCTTTTTAAAAATTTTTGGTGCAAATTCATAACTTGCCACCATTTTGTTAACTGTAGTATAGGAAACACACTAATTTAGAAGGCTCAGTGTATGTTGAATGAGGATTTGAAAATGCAAGAGCAAGAGAACACTGGCCCAGTTAGACACAGAATGTGATGAATAATGTTGGCACAAACAAGTCAAGCCTATCTAGACTTGTATGCGGGAACATTCAGATCACTCTGGATTGGCAGCTTTTAGGGCTTTCCCCAATTTGATGCCATTATATATGACATTAAATTATTGTGAAGCAATGACAATGAGAACCCAGCTGATCAGAGGAGTCAAACAGAGCAGCTTAAATTAAAATATGTGTCTGCAAGTGTTCCCAGGCAAAGAAAAATTAGAGGGTAGGCAATTAAAAGGTTGTTTAGCACAGAAATGCTGATACACAGACAACTTTATAATAATATTTTTTCACAGTGGTTTTGCAGTTCTGGAGAGACTAGGCAATGCTGCAGGTGTTTCTGGGTGGCATTTCAAAGCCCCTAGCTGCAAAACTTAAGACATTGGGGATACACAGCCCCCAATGCTGATGAATACATTTGTTATGTTCAGTGCTGTCAGCAGATGAAAAGCTATCCATCACACAGAAACAGCACAGAGTCAGGAGTCTCTTTTGGTAGAAAATATTGAAGTCAGATTGTTGATGTCAAAAGTCAAAGTAGAGTTCAGCTATCTGTTTTATGAATCTGACTGAGACACATTGTGCCTGTGCGCAAACTGATATCTAGCAGAGCTCATTTTAGCAAATGTGTGATTTAGAAGTCAAAAAAACATTCGTACAACCAAACTCATAGCAGGCAGAGGCTGTGGCAGGCATACATAGTTTTTACATTTTAATATGACACCGTTTGGTAGTGTTTATCATCTGAAATCCAAGCCATATCAACTTTCTAGCTATGATATTTAAGATCTATGTACTTTCAAAAAATATTCACAGAATAAGAGAATACATTAAAATATCGCCTCAATAGCAAAGAGATTGGCCTTGCTGGGTTTGCTTCTGCTTTTATTTTCTTCTGCAAATTAAATCACAAATGAATAGTGAATTCACCTTATTTGCAATCCAAAAATAGACTCTGGTAGATGAGTATTTAATAGCCCCTAAATTGTAGACCCCACTTGAAAGCCCCTCTTAAGACACATGCACCCACTTACATTTTGGAACCTCTATTATAATAAACTTGTAAGGTCTGAGCATATATTTTACACATAATCCTATACATTGGACATCCCCAATGCCCTAATGTTGCTAAATTATTAGAAAATAGTAGTAAAACAGGAAAAAAAAGAGCAAATTCGCTATGCTCAGGATGCTCATTTTGCCTATTTGCATTCTCAGCTCACCTTATTCCAAAAGATATCCATCTTCTTTCTTTCCACTGGAATATATTTTAATTAATTTACAATAAAAAGGAATGAAACAAAATTAGGATAATGCATCTGCAGATGCATTATCTTATTTCATAGAATTTTTAAATTAATTTAAAAATAGATGGCTTGGAAACTATTCTTTTATTTGAACAAACCTTGGGGATCAAAGTGTACATTTTAAGCGTATTTCTCTATGCGAGGGCTTTGTGCCTCCGAGGTAGCATATGCTCAGAATGCTACTGCACTTGCCAGCCTCCCTGCAAATTTGTGGTGTTTAACAAAAAACAAGCACATTTTTCAATTCAAGTCAGGAAGACTCTTTTATTTTTGCTGATTTCGCCTTCTTTTCTCTTTTCTAGCACAACCCTCAGGGCACATGATGTAATGGTCAGCACTTGCACATGGGAGCCAGAAAGCCTTTAATGAACTGCAAACTTTATTCAATAAAAATGATTGTGTTCCAGCTCCTTTTTTTTTTTCCTTCCAAAGAGGGGAAAACATACAAATATCATGTAGAAAGCTTTAGGAATCTTAAAGACCTCAGTAGGTCTTAAAAGCATTAATTATTTTTAAAAGTAAGAAAAAAGAAGCAACACACACACACACACAATAGCAGAGATTATTTTTACCCTAACTTAGTTCAATGACACCAGAAGTAGAACAGGGCTCTATGTCTTGAAGGGTCACGAGTTTAAGTCAAAACTCAATTTCAGGTTAATTGGCTGGTGTTTGGGGCTACACAAATTGAGGAGAGACATATTTGTTTCTGATGGGGAAAGGGAGGATCACTGTTCTTGAGTCTCTGCACCCCCTTGCTATCTTGTCAAGAACTCACTCTCGGAAGTACATATCTTCAAAGCAGACATCTTTCATCTTTCACGATGATGAACAAGGAGAAAATAAATGCAATCATTACAAACGCTCTTAGTAAAAGGAACAAAGAAAAACAAAATAAAGGTGGGATTTTATTCTTTCCAGATGCATATTTGAAAGCAGGATTTGTAAGGTTTTTGCCTGCTTTATCGAAGAAAGATGCTGATGCCCATGTGAATTGAAGTAAAATCTAATACCATATCTTAATTTTAATATTTTGGTATGTATAATGCAAAACCTATAGTTAAGAAGCTGGATTTTCTTGCATTCTTTTTTATTGATATCTTTTAAATCAAATTCCATGCTTTTGAATACAAGGCAGGAGTATTTTCTTTAAAAACCCCTTCCAGGTAGGAGAAAGGAACCATTTGGAATACTGCTCTATGTCTGTCAGGTGGAAAAGTAATCCACAAAAGAGAAAGAGCCACCATATGGAATTCACTAGACACTAACCCTCTTGTCCACCCAAATTATACCAGTCCCACATAATAAGAAGACATTGCATGGGCTGTGTTGTATGCCTTCCAGGCAGAGCTCCATAGCCAGCAATTAGTCTATATAGTCAGAGGCCAAAAAACCTTATTGTCTTACTTGGTGTATAATTATCTGTTATGATGAACTGTGATTCTAAGGACTATTGTCTTTAAGTTTGGATCTGTGTGTGGAGTGGTTGTCTGGCTGAGACCCAAGAATGGACCTTCCTTTTAGTATCTCTGCCTGAGTGATTCTTCTGGTCTCTTCCTGGCTGGTTAAAACAGAGACTGTTTCTGCATGATTTCTTGGGTTGATGAGAAGCAATTATGTCTTAAATGAAGTCATTCATGTCTGCCATTTTGTTTGCATATTTTCCAGTGTTCACCTGTTATTAAACCTGTCTTTAAACTGTAAGCTAGTTTCAAGTAGACTTTTGTCTCTAACACAGTTCGGTAATCAGAGGAAAACAAAATAGATAAAATGTTTTCCGCACAAGTCACTCAAGCAAGAAATCTAATAAAGTGATTAAAATCTAAAATAGCATTTAAGAATTTCCAGGGAATTTTATTTCTTTGAACTTCCCTTCCATTCCCTGAAAGATGAAAATTGTCTTAGCAGTCTTGATGTGAAAGTTATAGCAACTTTGTCATCTGGTGGAGGAGAAAGAAAGGGCGGACAAAGGACAGAGTAGTAATAAATCTTATTCTTATTGTCAAAGTGGTTATTGTTGTTCTTCATAATATGAAAATGATATATTGTTATATGTAATAAAAAGATAACTAGAGTATTGGTTTAAATTGGTTATATTTATAGATGAGCTCATTATAAAATATAGATTAAATATTTAAAGATCACATAATGTGACCATATGTAATTATTCATTAAAAGTATATTTTAATGAAATTGTGACCACTAAAAGAATACTTCACATACATCTTGAAAAAATAGAAATATTCTGCTTTATACAGTCTGGTCTTAAAACATCTGAAAAACAAATGCTCAGAATAACTTATAATACAATGTTAGATAAACTGTAATTTAGGATTAGAAGAGTCGCAAAATAATAACTGAGAACCATCAATTCTCTAAACTAATATATGTTTTATTAAATAGAGCTTTAATAAATACCATTTTTATTTTTACTTTTGGGAGATTTTAAGTTTAGTAAACCATATACAGGTATTCTTTGTTAATAAACATATTTTATGGATGCATTTAGTTTTTTAAATAAGTCATAGTGGGCGAGCCAGAATGATGTATGGATACTTTCCTAATATGAATACAAAATGGAATTTTGTTAAGCAAATTGAAAATGTAACTGAATCTATGTTGACTTAAATTATTCATATTATTCTTATTCGTTTTGGAAATGAATATTTTTTAAAAAGGGATATAAACTTAGAAAGTAATTTAATTTTAAAACAATTTCACTTTGTCCAACTTTTTAAAAAATCCAACTAACCATGTGTGTTTGATTTTTGAGTTTCAATGAAATGAGAGAAGGGTTGCTGACAGTTTAAAAGTACTTAATTTATCACCACTGAACAGAAAGCATCCCCCCCAATTGGTTTGTACTAAGGTGACCTCTGCTGTTTAAAAAAAAAGCTTTGCGAAAAGCAGTCCCTCTCCTAAAATATTCAATAATCCTAAATTACAAGGATAAAAGTGGATACTGCTGTGCTTAAAAGTATTTACTAAATTCATTACTGTTTCGATTATATATGTGATCTTTAAGCTTTTTTTTTCCCTCATAGCTGGGAAATTTCCTCCGTCATTTACTTCCTTGCATTTCATGTACAAAGTCTGACTGACTGGGATCCCTGCCATTGCATTTTCTTCTCACTGAAGGGTTTTATCTGCTCCTGGTGGGGCAAAGTCATGACCCAGAAAAAAATTGATTCATGAATTCTCAGGGTGCAAGTAAAGAAGAGAGGAAATATGCCTTGGCTGAGCTCCGACTACTGACAATTTAAAACCTGTAATTAGTCTGAATTCAAGCTGCAAAGGGAATCTGAATTAAAAATTCATTAATTCCAAGTGATATATTAACTTGAACAAACTAGATCCCTTATTATAAAGGATCATTTTTACAAGCTGTTAGGTTAACTGTTAGAACCTAAATTTTACTAATTTTAATATTATTTTAAAATGATAGAAAGACCACCAGACTGTGTTGCGTTCTGCCTCCTCTCGACCTAGAGAAACCTAACTTTTATTGGATTTATTTGGTGTTAACACCTCAGTCCTGGGCATTATTTGCATCTCGGTCCTAAATTTCATGTTTGTACCTCCTCATTGTCCTGTGGAGCACATGTCCTTTTGCTGTCTCCCCCCTGATGCTCCCAGACCCCAAGTCCCCTTCAGCTAACTCCCTGACATTTCCATGAACTACACTGCTGAAATGTTATACAGTAATTAATGTTGATCCCAGTGCACACTCAGCCTCCAGTACAAATTAGGATGGAAAAGGTTATCATAATATTTTGCTAGTCTATTTGGTCGATTTGAATTGCTCCCTGTGGGGGACAAACAAAAAAGAAAGGTGTTTTAAAGTTAGACTTTAGAAGAAAGACCAAGCAGGTGGTGAAAAAATTTTTTAAACCATAGATTTCAACTTTTTACCTGAAAATAATAAGTCACTAGGGGTGGACATAATGATACTTAAGTTATAATTCCTCAGGATCAGTGTGAAAGACTGTCGAGCGGGTTAGTAGGTACCGTCAATGGATGGGCTCTGGAATTTAGATTAAAATTCTGTTATTGTGTGGAGTTCAAATCCAGGTACAAGCAGCAGCTGGAGCCTCTCCAACTGTCAGTAGTGTCTGAAAAACACTGAGAGACTAAATAATTTAGATTACATTATATTGACCTGTATAATTGTTTAAATGAGTAATGCAGTCATCAACTGAAAGAGGTCAACCATCTGTAGAGGAAACACAGAATTTGGTTTCATTTCCAAACAAACTTTTGAAGAGCAAATTGTTTTTTCTTTGGGAATAGGGGAAAGTCTGAAGACAGATTAATGGCTGCTCCTGCTAAATAAAGGTTAAGGCTTCTGTCAGTTGTACAATGCAACATCAATAGAGAAGAAGTCACAGGGCAGCTGGTCCCAACCGCCACATTATCAGTGCGCATGGGCATTGTTTCAAGCGGGTTAAAAGGTAAGTGGCTTTGAGGAGTCAGTATTATTTCATTGTATGCCATCATTCATCACATATATGTGTGAGTACATGTGCATATAAAAGGAAAAACCTTTGTAATGACTAAATCCTGAAGTTAGAACTGCCACATTTTTACAGATGGAATGGAAGGAGTTGGTTTTAAATGCAATTCTACCTAAATTTTTATCTCTAAAGTTTTCAGTTCCTATTAATCATATTTTTGAGATGCATATATTATGCGTCCGTTTATTTTGGGGGGAAATGCCTATTCTAACTAGATTAACACATACAGATCAAACTCTTGGTGCTCAGGCAGCTCACAATGAACTAAAGTCTGCGATAATTAAGTGCTCCTACCAACTTATTCTCCAAAGTCATTACCTTCCAATGGGTTACTTGCCAGGCAAGGTGGTTTAATCATTGGATTTCTTCTGTGATCTCCCGTTCTCCTGCCATTGTACTTTAACAAGCTTCTCTGACTTCCTTATGATAAAACAAATTGTAAAAGAAGAGAATAACAGAAAGGGAGCAATTAAGTTCTGCGTGTCTATGAGCTAACTATGAATTTAATGCCATGGGTTTTTTAAAAACCACAGAAAAATATCTTTGCCATTGGTCTTTCCTTCCTACACATACACTTGTGCCCACATGCCCACACCCACCCACATCCACACACGTTTCATCTGCATCTTAAATTTCTCCAGGCCACTGACAGAAAAATGTTTAGTAAATTTTTTCCTCAAATGCTTTGGAACACTTTTTTCATCCATCTAACAAGAATGATGGCCAACATTCATCATCGCGTCATTATTCATTTGTTATGAAGTAATAAAACTTTTGTGATAATTATTCACTATATCAGGAAGGGGTTTTCATTGCCTACTTAAAATGTTGAGCCATTAAAAGTGCTCCGAATAACAATACTCACCCAGTAATACTCATCTAATACATCTTTAGAAATTTGGATAATATCCACATACTGCTACTAAAATTGAACTCTGGTTACTAAAGGTTGATAACAAATGCTAATTGGAAATCTATTCTTTCTTAGAATAAATATTTTGAGAGCCCACTCAGGTTTTGACTCCATGATGTAGGAATAAATAAAATTAAAACACTACTCATAATTTGTTTGTAATATAATGAAATTGAAAAATCCAGTGACTTAAGATATAGCCATATCCAGAACGCAGCCTTAATGGAAGAAGTCCCAGAACCATACTCTTTTCTTCTGACTTTCATGGGTAAGCATAGGATTTTTCTAGTACTTGTTTTCTCTCCATCCTTAAAACACACACACACACATATACACACAAATTGACATGTTTCCCCAGAAAGATGAAGAGACTAAGCAGGATTTCAGTAGAAATATGATATAAGAGGGGTATATGGGGACTCAACAACAGGTACAAATGTGAAAGCCTGCTTCGTCTCCTCATCTTTAACTTGATTATGGGGAAGTGTGTCAATTGTGTGTGTGTGTGTGTGTGTGTGTGTGTGTTTTAAGGATGGAGAGAAAACAAATACTAGAAAAATCCTATATTTACCCATGAAAATCAGGAGAGTATGGTTCTGGGACTTCTAAAGTTAAGGCTGTGTTCTGGATACAGCTATATCCAGCTATATCCCACTTCTCGGTCAATACCCAAAGGACTTATAATCAGCATACTACAGGGACACAGCCACATTAATGTTTATAGCAGCTCAATTCACAATAGCTAAACTGTGGAGCCAACCTAGATGCTCTTCAGTATATAAATGGGTAAAGAAAATGTGGTATATATACACAATGGAATATTAGTCAGCATTAAAAGAGAATAAAATTATGGCATCTGCCGTAAGGTAAATGGATGAAGTCAAAGAATATCATGCTAAAGGAAGTAAGCCAATCCCAAAAACCAAAGGCCAAATGTTCTCTCTGATAAGTGAATGCTGATCCATAATGGTGGGGGGGAGGGCATGGGAAAAATGGAGGAACTGTAATAGGCAAAGGGGAGAGAGGGGTGGGTAGGGAGCATGGACATGGGGGGGCAGGAAAGATGGTGGAATGAGATGGACATCATTACCCTAGGTACATGTATGACTGCACATATGGTGGGATGTTACATCATGTACAAGCAGAGAAATGAAAAGTTGTGCTGCAATTGTGTACAATGAATCAAAATGCATTCTGCTTTCATATATACTAATTAGAATAAATAAATTAATTTTAAAGAACCATATTCCTAAAATGAAAGTAACAAAGTGGGGTAAATGTTAAAATATGACCCAGTTAATGGATATATTTCAAGTAAAAGCCGTAAAATAGATCTCTGTTTCATCCAATAAGTACTAGGAAAAAAAATTTTAAAATGATGGCTAATGAAAAATGGCTAATCAAATATTTTGTTAACTCTTTCAATGTGATGCACCAGTGACATTGAAAAGATCTTAATGCTGTGATGTCTACTTATATTTTGATCTAGACAATTCTACATTACCCATTATGATATTCATCAAGAAATTGGAAATAAAATTTATAGTTCCAGATCATAATTCCTGAAATTGTGTGCTTTATTACTGTGTATTTACTTTATCTTAAAAAAACATAGGTTGTTTGAATGCTGCTGTATATTCATTATTTATTTTAAGAAATATGGACTCCTTACCTTATGCCACAGATTGGGCTAAGTGGCTGGGGTGTAACTGAATAAACAATACAATTCTCCTTGTTGTGGAAATTATATATTATCTGTAAATTATGAAAATTACTTAACTGTTGTAGGTTGGGAAAAAGCCCAAATTTTAGGAAAAATAGAAATCTTGGGGATCTGAATAACCTAGATCAGCACTGTCAAATATGGTAGCCATTAATAACATGTAGAATAAGGGACCATTGTAGGTTTTCAGTAAAATGTGATATAATATTTTTCAAAGCACACTATGGATTCTTTGTTGAAACAGAAAAATTCTGGTTTTTTGCTAATAATCTTGGAATAATTATTAATGGTGACTTCTCAGTCTCAAAAGTTCCTCTATTTAGATGACAAATATATGGTCACCCTAAAGTATGAGACTGGTAGATAATCCAAAGAGATTTATCTAGGTAGCTTAGATAAGGGTGATAGCAGTGAAATAAGGCATATTTTTCACACCAGGAAGAATAAGTTGCTGTTATCATGAAATCCTACATTTCTTTCTTTTTATTTTTAATTGTGTTAAAAATACACATAGGATTTTCCATTTTAACATTTTTTGGTTGTTTTTTTCAGTACTGGAGATTGAACCCATTATCTAGTGAGGGCAAGAGCTCTACCAATGAGCTACATCCCCATCATTTTTAAATTTTATTTTGAGACAAGGTCTCACTAAGTTTTCCTGACTAGCCTCAAACTTGCAATCCTTCTACCCAGCCTCTCAAGCAGATACCATTATAGATGTATACCATCACACTTGGCTGTTTTTACGTGTACGGTTTAGTGGAATCAAGTACATTCACAATTTTGTGCAACCATCATTACTGTCCATCTCCAAAGCTCTTTTCTTCCTGAAAAACTGAAACTCCACACCCATTAAATAATAACTCCTTATTCTTTGTCCCCAGAAACTCCTATCAACTGCCATTCTAATGGGTGCCTCTATGAATTCAACTACTCTATGTATCTCACATAAGTAGACACATACATGCTTGTTCCACTTAGAATAAGGTCCTTGGTGTTCAGCCACGTTATAGAATGTGTAAGAATTTCCCTTTTAAGACTTAATAATATTTCATTGTATGCATATATCACATGTTGTTTATCCATTCATCTGTCAATGGGCGTGTGGACTACTTCCATCTTTTGGCTATTGTGAATAATCCTGCTATGAACATGGGTGTATGACAAGCTCTTTGAGATTTTAGTTTCAATTTTCTAGATATATACTCAAAAGTGAAATTCCTGGATCACATAACAATTCTGTTTTTATTTTTTTAAGGAACCACCATTCTGTTTAACACAGTTACTGCCCTCTTATATTCCTACTTGCAGTGCACAAGAGTTCCAATTTCTCTACAATGTCATCAACAAGTTATTTTCTGTTTGCTTACTTGTTTGTTTGTTTGATAGTAGCCATTTTAATGGGCGTGAGGTAGAATTCTACATTTGTTAAGTTACAATTTGCATATCCATATTCAACCTGATGCATAATCCTGGAATGTCAAATTATTGCAAACCTGTTTTTGTGTTAAAACAAATAGACTCATTCTGGAATTAAATACATTTTGCATAAGGATTTCTCATGTGTTTGCAAGATTTGTGTTTTAGTATGGTACCTCATAGACCTGCCCTTCTCTAGGCCTCTATAGAGCACCAATTCACTCTTTTTTTTTTTTTTTTTTCACATTTTAGAAATATTTATTCTGTTGCACTGAGTCTGTAGCTTTTCAGTACTGACTTTTCCAATTCATAACTTACAGCTCTCCATTTAGGAAAGTTTGTTTCAACAATGGTTTGTTTTATAGATGCCTGAGTTAGCACAAAGAGAAGAACTGTCAACTTAGACTCGCTTAAATCATAGATCTTCTTCAACAGCAAACATCACTAATAATTCAAAGGATACAGGATAAAGGATATAAGACACGGGCGAAGTATTCTTATACCACTGCCCCAAGATTCTTCTTCCTCTGTTTTAGGACATATTTTGATTCAGATTTAGTGTTCAATGTTTAAACAACATCTGTGGAATATTGCTTATGCAGAGGAAACAATTTTGGTTAGAGTTCATCTCCATTTTACACTCAACAAATTGTTTAGCTTGTGGAATATTTTCCAACCAGGTATGTCTTAAAAGGTCACACATTTCTAGTTTTTTTTTT
>NW_025999900.1:29256370-29336028 GCF_001458135.2 Marmota marmota marmota | reverse complement strand
TAGCATCATTCTGAATGGAGAAAAATTGAAGGCATTCCCTTTAAAATCTGGAAGAAGACAGGGATGCCCTCTATCACCACTTCTATTCAATATAGTTCTCGAAACACTGGCCAGAGCAATTAGACAGACGAAAGAAATTAAAGGCATAAAAATAGGAAATGTAGATCACTTTGGGTAATGAGTTTTCAACAATGTTAACTTTTCCAATCTATAAGCACATAATATTTATGACTTATTTATGGGTTATTTATGGATTTATTTATGCCTCCCTCAATATCTTTCATCAGTATGCTCTATTTTTCAGTGCAGAAATCTTTCACCTCTTTGGTTAAATTTACTCCTAGATAATTCTTGTAGATAGTAAATGGGATTGTTTTATTATTTGTTTTTCAGATCATTTGCTAATAGTATGTAGAAACACTACTGACTTTGTATGTTGCTTTTTATCCTGCAAGTTTGCTGAATTCACTTATTAGTTCTAAAAGTCTGGGATGGAATCTTTAGGATTTTTCTATAAATAAGATCATGTCATCTACAAGTAGGGGAAATTAAATTTTTTTCTTTCCAATTTGGATACTTTTTATTTCTTTCTCTTCCCTAACTATTCGAGCTAGGATTTCTAGTAGTTCAGTAGTCTCTAATGGTCCTTTTTACTCCAGTGGTATCAATTGTAATATCTACTTTGTCATCTCTGATCTTATTTATTTGAGTGTTCTCTCTTTCTTATTCTAACTGAAACATTGTCAATTTTGTTTATATTTTTCAAATAGCTAACACTTCAATACTGTGAACTGTGACCTTTTTATATTCTGTTTCTTATCTATTTCATCTCTTATTTTTATTATTTCCTTCCTCTTACTAATTTTGAGTGTAATTTGTTCTTGTTTTATTCTAGTTTTTAGTTTATTTGACATATTCTTTTTTGATATAGGAAATTATTGCCATAAAATTTCCTCAGAACTGTGTTTATTGTATCTCATAGGTTTTTGTATGACAGATATTGATTTTCATTTACCTCAAGAAATTTTTAAATATCCTTTTTAATTTTTTTTTACTGATTCATTGGTTATTCAAGAGTATGTTATTTAATTTCCACATACTTGTAAAATTTCCAAAGTTCCTTTTGTTGTATATTTGAAGGTTTATACTATTATGCTTTTAAAAGATTCATGATATGATTTTAATCCTCTTAAAAATCTGAGGACTTATGTTGTGGTCTACCATATGATCTATCTATCCTGTTTCTTGTACATTTGAAAAGAATATGTATTCTGCTGCTGCTGTATGGAATGTTTTGTAAATATTTAATAGACCTGTGTATTTTAAATCTAATTTTTTAGAAAAAGGAAAAATAATGTTTATCACTTTGCTAGCAAAAGAGAATCACAGTTGAATCCAGTCCCAAAGGCTGTGATTATGCCCATCAGCAGGAGCAGCAGGCTTTTGAAGAGATAACTCAAAGGCCATATTTCACATGTTCTCTCTTGGAGTTGTAATTCACTTGTTAATTTGGGAGATAGTCATTTCTGAGGTCTTCTGGTACCATTCCCAAAGTCTGGATTACTTCCTATGGTGGAAGTGTACAGGGTATCTGTATCAGGGACAGATAACTCTGCCTAAAATGGATAAGAAAGGTTTCCCTTGAGATTAGGGAAGGGGAGAGATTAGGGAGGAGCAGGGAGAGAGAAAGAGAAAGAAGCATGTCCATTTTAAAAATAAGTTGCTGTGGCAGAGCAGCAAGGGATATATTCAAAGCATAAAGTGGACCACTGTTACATCTCCCCACTGTCAATTTCTACATTGCATTTCTATGGAAAAATGAGCAATGACATTTCCAAACTGCTTCCTGCTGAAAGGGGGCAAAGTTGGGGAAAGTAACTCAGAGTCCTTGTTCTCTATCAGGTGGAACAGCGACAGTTAAGAGCATTCATTATCAGAGAAGCCCATAGGTCCACAGTGGCAGATGAAAGATCACTGGACAAGGCATACATAGGGCAGGAATCATGCTAAAACAACAATAAAGACAGCAAACCATTAGTTTCTTGTAAATAATGAGCACAAGAGCAATTCATATGTCAGCCAGCCTCTGAAAACCATGAGGACAGTAACTTATAATCTTTTCAGTGAAAAGCAGATCAAGTTCATCAATGTAGGAGGTTAGGAAGATTTGCAGGTCTATGAAATCAGACTCAAATTAACTCAGAACAAATTTTGGACTCTTGTGATCCTTATTATTAGGCACTCTCACACAAGAACCTTTCGTTTATAGTCTCCAGCTTTACCTACTTTTGACTCAAGTGTACATCTTAATTTATATTTTAAAAAAGCAATTTTTTTTCTTTTAAATGTCAGAGTAGGACTGTGATTTTAGGTTATTCTCTCCTGCCAGGTGTTTAAGACCAAGTTGGTCAAAACTGACCTTGTTCCTTTCTACTCTTAAGAGTGAGCTGAGATTCCTTAGAGGTCATTCTTAAGGATATATGCAAAGTCTTCTGGCTCCTTTAGTTTACCTCTACCAGTGGTCTCACTTGCCAGGATGGATCAGTGTCTGGCTTATCATATGTAGCTTCTCTTGGAAGCTTCAGGGACATTTCCATCTCCAATGGCACTCTTCTTTGCATAATGTGCACTGGTTGGCTTCCTATTCTCTAGAGTCCTGTTGGTCTCCCTGATAAGCAGATCAGGGGGCTCACCAGAGTTGTAGGGCCCAGAGAAGGGTCCCATCATTCTCTGGATCCTGGCTGACCATACATAGAAGGCAAGGGCCAAAATGTTGGCTGCTTTTTCCTTGGCCCTTTTACTACCTTAACTTTAGTCTCCAATTTTTTGTTTTAAACACCCAGCAAGTCAGTTTCACCAGTCTTAAAGAGGGAGTAATTAAGTTATAACTTTAATACTTATAATTTTACAGACAACCCTTTCATTTAATTGGGGTTAGTATTAGTATTAGTACTGGAAGTCAGCATCATATACTATCTGTCCTGTAGATGATAGCTTCTTATCTCAAATTCTCAAATTAACCCAGGTTGGTTTGGTTTTTTGTTTTGTTTTGTTTTTTTAGATGCACTACCTCTGCAAAACATTAACAGGCAACAGTTATAAGTTTAAAAGGAAAATAGAAATTAACAGAGCAAAAACGTATTTAGTTTGTATAATATTTATGAACCAAGAAAAATGACTTTTAGAATCTTGAACCTTTATTTAGTTATATATTTTATTCCCTGTTTGAAACCACAATAATCTTTACAACAAAAATTAATCTTTTGGGCTGGGGTTGTGGCTCAGAGGTAGATTGCTCACCTAGCATGGATGAGGCACTGGGTTAGATCCTCAGTACCACATAAAAATAAAGATATTGTATTCACCTATAACTTAAAAAAATATATAAAAAATATTTTTAAAAAATTAATTTTTGTACACAACTTTGAATGAGCTTAAGTCTAGCCTTTTGGAGTCATTTTGACATAGAGTAAGGTGGGAGGCAGAGCCTTATCTCAGGAAAGGTGGGGCTTTTTACAAATAACACAGCACAATATTAAATCTTAAACATGAATCAAAGAAAGGCTAAGAGAGCTTTTAACTTTCTTTTTGTGGAAATAGTGGCAGAATGCTTCCATGTTTTACATTATCACCTTTAAACAGATCTGAATTTCTTTAGTATTTTCCAAAAATGTGCTTCAATTCCAATTTTAAGTGTGTAACACAAAATTGTATATATAACTTATTGACAACAGGTTACTTTATCTGGCTATAAAACATCAAGTGACATGAATAAATACCAGTCAAATTTGTTATTTCTATACAAATCAAAGACTTTTACTACATATAATTTTGGTTTAGATAACACCAACTTGGCAAAGTGCTCTCCTAAGCTTTACACTTAACCAAGTTTCATTTTAAAGAAAACCTGTCTTTAATCACATGTCTGCATGAGGTAGCAGTACTAGCAAAAATCAAAGGATAGCCTTAAATCTCTTATACATTTAGGAAACATATTAATGGTAAGAAATTGACTTAGTCAAAGTAAACAGATAGAAGACAGTTCTTCAGAAGACTATGGCTCTTCTATGTCAGATACAATGTGTAAAAGAGAGCACTTATTGATTATCTTGCCTGTAAACTTACATAAACTTTCCTTTTATAAACTTCTACATAACACTTAGACAAGGTTTAGACAGACATAGTTCTCAGATGAATACATATACCTAGTCACATATATTTTGGGTGTCATCTATATTGTTATAACCTAAATAAGAGTTGCTTGTTTAACCAGTTACAGAGTAATAATTTAAGAATTTAAAACAGGTACAAACCTTAATTCCTTTAATACTTACTTTCCCCAAGTAATAAAATTAAACAATGTAAGAAAATTATCTCAACAAATAAGAGTAAAGCAACATTTCAGACTTTGCTTTATAGAAGTACATTAAAATTCAAGTAACTTTAACTGAATGTGCTAATCATAGCCAATTTAATTACAAACACAAACTTTTTGACATTTACCTTCCACAAACCTTCTGTGACTTAATTAAATATTCACAACTTCTTTACATCCTTAGTTTTGTTCTCTTTCATCTTGGACTTTAGCACAAGAATATTATATTACCAGACAAAATAATTTTTCATCCAGAAACATTTCTTTTACCATCCAATTTTCCATACTAAATTATATTTCCATACCTATAACTTTCTTTTTATCTTTTCTAGTTTTGGACCCTTTGTTAAATTCATATTCTGAAACATACCTTATTAATGTTATCTGTGCATCTAATTTACACAACAAATTTCATCCCAGAAGAGGGTTGGACAATCCAGCATATACAAAAACTGTGCCTTAATCTTTTTTCTCCCAGTTTGCATTCAAGGGGTTAGAGCATAGGATATTTTTGAACCTGACTTGTCTCCAGTATCATTATCACAATGCCATCAACTTTAAGTGCGTTCCCCACTGTCAGTCGTATCCAGAGGCTCCTTTAGAGCCTTTTTTTTTATACTATGCATTTTAATATACAATGCAGGAGGCCCTTTCCATACTTTCCTTTAAGCTTCCTTGAAGACCCCTTTGCAGAAGCTGTCTACAAAACACAGATTGGCCTTAGTTTCTGTCTTTGTCTTTTCTGGGTATGGTTATTGATTCTACCAGTCTCCCCAGGCATTTAGTTTGATGGGATACTATTACAGCAAGAATTGCTTTGCCCCAGTGATGAATATCCCCTGGATAAATGGTGTCTACTGTCAGATCTTGAAAGGGGAGACTCCTCCTGTTCCCAGGTCATAAACTGCCAGTGCTGGAACATACTACCGAATCCTTTGTGGCCAGTAGCCTCCAACCTCTATGGGCAAAAGGGGCTGGAAGGCAGGGCAGAAGCCAGGTTCCCTGTGATCATTTTTCTATAGCCCAGGCAGATTTTCTGGGATTTCCCCCGAATTGAGGGCTAGTGTCCTTGACCATAGTGAGATGATCTGTTGGTGCCTGGTGCCAGACTGAGAAAGAGTGAGTGGAGTGCCACCATTGAGTTTAAAAGATTTAAATCTTTTTAACCTTTTTTTCTGGTATCCTGCTATCCTTGTACACCACAGGCAGTGCCTTTTGGTACCTTCAACTTGGTTCCTGATGGTTCAGACCCCTTATCATGCAACTGCATAAATGCCTACACATACATTTTTCCCCCAGTTGAGGGCTTCTTTACCCTGACAGAACAACTTCAATATCAAATTGCATAATAATCCAGAAAAAAAAAAACACTTAAGGGCCAGATTCTGTTACAGTAAATCCTCTTTCTCTTACATAGGCTTATCCCTATAGGTGGCCCATGCAGCCTAGGCCTCTCTGCTCAAGAGACTACCAGTAAGATCAATGCAGGATGCCCCATGTCTTAAAGGGCCAGTAACAGACAAAAAAACAAACAAGAGAGCATCCTAGAAACCAGAACAGATCTGCACATACAAATTTCTTCCACTAATAGACCAACTTCAACTGCAAGACTGTACAATAATCTAGAAAGCTATTTGAAAGCCAGATCATTACAGTAAAACATTAGCTTAGACAGACTTATAGGTGGCACTTTCTTCAACTCACTTTACCCCTGACAGACCAACTCCAATTGCAAGATTGTACAAAAAAGAAACACAGAGAGAGAAAACCAGAGAGTATCCCCAAAACCATGACTGACAGATGGGAATCTTTAAATTGATCAGCCAAGATCTTTCCCAAGAAACTACCCTATAATAATGCAGTACTGGCCATATCTTAAAAGGGGCAGTAGCAGATACAAACAAAACAGACAATCAGAAGGAATTCTCAAGCCCAAGGCCAACAAACAGATGAGAAAGAACCTAGAACAGATCAGAAGGGAGTATATATCCCTAGGTTTTTGAGTGCTGCTTAACTGTGACTACTACACCAATGGTGCCACAGATATCTCCAGAAAGAGGGACCAGATGTTCCCACAAAGAGGAACCAGGTATGTGGAATCAAGGGTCTTAGCATACACACTGGGAGACTTAACAAATGGCCAAAGTTGTCACAACTTTCCTGAGTTCGGTTTTCTTTTTCTCAAAGTGGACCACAATGGAGCAACCTGTACTATTCAGGGAGAGCAGGCAAGAATTCCCTCAAGCAAAAGGAACTTCAGCAGCTGCTAGTATGGTCCCTCAGTCCCTCTTTGTACTCACAGAACCAGCTCCTTTTGTTCAACCAGAGGCAGACTCACCCATCTCCTAACTCACCTGCAGTTGACTCTTAACAAGTTCGCCAGCACCATGAATCCTCAGCATGGAAGTGGGGTTCCTTAGACAACCAGGCCTGCCCAAGAAAGCTAGCATTTCATATCCCATTTGGGGTGCCAAGTTTCTTGCTAGAATCTTGGTCCTTGTCCTCAAAGCCAACCCAATAATGAGGACACAGTTTTGAAAAAAAGGGAAAAGAAGGTTTATTGCTTTAGTAGCAAAGGAGAAAAACAGGAGACTCCTGTCCTAAAGCATATGGTTCTGTCTATTATTTCTTTATAGATTTTCTATCCATTACTGAAAGCAGGGTGTCAAAGTTCCCTACTATTATTGTATTACAGTTTTCTTTCCCTTTAGAACTATTAATATTTGCTTTATATATTTTGGAGCTCTGAGTTGAGTGCATAGGGCATACACAATTGTTATATCCTATTGCTAAATTAACCCCTTTATCATTATATAATGGCTTTTGCTCTTCTTTTTCTAGTGTTTTGTGTAAAGTGCATATTATCTGACAGATGTATAGCTATTTCTACTCCTTTTTGTCTTATACTTGCATGGAATATCTTTTTTCATCTCTTTATTATAAGCCTATTTGCTTCTTTACAAGTAAATGGAGTCTTTTGTAGGCAGCACATAGTTAGGTCTTGTACTTTTTAATCCATTCCACTTATCTATTTCTTTTGCTTGAATTTTGAATATAAAATAATACATTTATATTCAAAGTTATTACTGATAAGTAAGAACTTATTATAGCCATTTTGTTAATTGTTTTCTAGATGTTTTGTAATTTCTCTTCTTTCTCTCTTTTACTGTCTTAATTTATGGTTAAGTGATTATTTTTCATAGTAGGATGTTTGATTCCTTGAGTTTTTTATTTTTGTTTTTAGTGTATCCACATAAATTTTTACTTCATAGTTACCATAAGGCATACAAATATGTCTTATAGTTATAGTAAATTTTTAAGCTAAGAACATCTTAATTTGATCAAAAAATATAACCTCTACACTTCAACTCCACTCTTTAACATCACAGACTTTGGAGTTTTGATGTCAAAATTCACCTCTTTGATATTGCATAATGCTTAACAGACTATTATAATAATAATAATAACTATTATTATTATTTTAATCATTTTGTTTTTAAACCTTCATACAAAAGATATGCTCTGTTTACATACCACTATTCTGTTATTGGAGTACTTTGAATTTGGCTGTGTGCTTACTTTTACCAGTAAGTTTTATGTTTTCAGATATTTCTGTGTTACTCATTAGCATTTTTTTTCAGCTTAAAGAGCTCTTATCATTTCATGTAAGACATATTTGTTGTTAATGAACTCACTCAGCTTTTGTCTGTCTAGGAAAATCTCCTTCATTTGTAAAAGACAGTATTGCTGGATACAATATTCTTGGTGAGCAGTTTTTTCCTTCAGCATTTCAAATACATCATCCTACTCTCTTCTGGACTCTAAGGTTACTGCAGAAAAACCTGCTATGAGTCATTTTGGAAGTATTTTGTACATTATTTGCTTATTTTCCCTTGCTTCTTTCAAGATCTTCTCTTTGTCTTTGATATTTCGTGGTTTGATTGTGTATTAGAACAGGCAAATTTAGATTAGATCTGATTGGAAAACTTTAACTGTCTTGTACCAAAATATGCATATTTTCCCCCAGGTTTGGAATGTTTTTTTCTATTATTTTTTAATATGATTTTCAGTTCTTTATCTTCTCTCTCTCTCTCTCTCTCTCTCTCTCTCTCTCTCACACACACACACACACACACACACCATAGACTAATATTTACTGTTTTGATGTTGTCTCATAAACCCTGCAAGATTTTTTTTTCATTTTTTTCTCCTTTGATTTAAGTTTATAGATTCTTTCTCCTACTTGATCAATTCTGTTATTGATAACCTCTATTGCATTTTCATTTCATTCATTGTATTTTTCAATTCTAAAATTTCTGTTTACACACACATATAAATATATCTGTTAAATTTATCTGATAAATCTGAGTAATTTCTTAGTATTTTATTGAATTTAACAAATCTTCTTTGAAAGAGTTATTTTGGATTCATGTCACAGAGTTCAAACAGTACCTCTCTTTAGGGTCACTCATTGGTACTTATTTTGTCCATTTAGTGATTTCATATTTTTCTAATTGTCCTTGTTTCTTTTGGTCATACATTGGTGTCTGTGCATTGAATATTTATTCCAGATTTTGCATTCTTGTTCTGTCAAAAATGTCATTCAGTCATAATCTTGTCTAGAAATTCTGAGTAGTTCAGAAGTGGTCTCTAAATCCATGACTATTATAATCTTTGCAACTTTAGGTTTTATCCTAAGCCCAGGAATGTAGCAAATCATTTAACAAGCAGTGCAGCCACCAAGATCCACATTCGTTGTGGTGAGCTCACCCCCATCACCATCCCTAACATGTGCTGGGAACCATCTTCCAGCACATGAAATTTCAGGGGACATACATAATATCCAAACAACAGCACTAGGGAACTTTATATCATCTTATTAATGTCACTATAGAAAACACTTCTTGATTAATTACAGTTCTGTCCTTTAGGAGGGGAACAATTCAATCAAGAGAGAAAGAAGACAAAGACATTTTGAGTAATCTTGATTCTCCAGGTGACATACTAGGAAATTTTCAATGGTACCAATTTTTTAACAGTATTACATTTATTCCTCTCCTAAAATCATTTCTACAATGAGACCTATACCCATTTCCTCAAATATTTAAGTAGCCACACTTGAACAGCCATGGAGTTAACTGAATTGCCTCGTTTCTGGCTCTCTAAATTATTTTCTTTGTTTGGGGGTTTTTAAATTGATTTTATTATTTTTTTAAATACATGACAACAGTGGAATGCATTATAATCCTTATTACATGTATATAGCATAATTTTTCATATCTCTTTATATAAATTATGTTCATATCAATTTATGCCATTAAACGTGTACTTTTTTGCATTACAATTCTTAATACACATATATACCACAATTTTTAATATATCTGTTTGTATATAAGGTGTGTTGACACCCAATTCAAGTCTTCATACATGTACTTTGTATAATGATGGCCATCACAAATTTTTGCATTTCCTTGTCTCATTATAACCAAGATGGCCAGTTCCACATGTCAACAGGAATGGGCTTGGTTCTTTAATAAATGGGATGTTAAGATAACTAGCAAAATATTGTTTTTCGGTATATATGTAGCAGTTTTTCCAGAAGAGATTCTTTTTAAAACAGTAGTCTAAGTAAATAATATCCTCTCACCAATATAGATTGGACCAAATAGAACAAAAATGTGAAGGAAGGGCAAATTCACCCTTTGTTCTTGACCTAAAATATCCATATTTTCTGCCTTTGGATATTGGTATCCTAGTTCTTGTACACTTGGTCTTAAGATCAGGAATTTCACCATCAGCCCTCCTATTCAGAGACCATCATACTTAGATTGAAATATGCCATCAGATTTTCTGATTCTCCAGCTTGTGGATTGCAGATCATAGGATCCGTGGCCTCCATAACTGCATATGTTTCTCTGAAAAGCCAGACAATAATAGCTATTCAAACATTTCCAATTTACGAAATCAGTTCTAGTAAAACAAAAATTAATGTTGCCAATATTAACAGTCTAACACAGTACATTGATTTCTTTACATTTTCTAGAAATGGGTTTATCTACTAAATTATACTAGTTTAGCTGCTGATTTGGGTATATTTCAAGGCCAAACATTTAAAAGTTATAAAACTACAGTTTCTTCATGATTGAGGTAGTTGTCTTACTCTTAAAGTTTTGGAGTAAAATATTTTCTGCCATACACTTTGATGTGTAATTTTACATTTTCATTCAAACACATTTTCTGAGATTTGAGTAGCTCAAAAGCTGCTCCTTAAAGAAAGTTTAATCTTGAAGATAGTATCTCTATGTACAGGAGAGCTCTTTCTATGTAGAATCCAGTATGACTTCCTTCATGTCCTAAGAGTGTGTTAAACTTAAAGACTCTCATTGAAAACAATAACAGCATTAAATTAGATGGCACTGATTAGGTGCCATACATGTACTTAGTCTATGCCTAAACCCTATGGTTGTCTCTATTATCATCTCCATTTAGAAATACTACTACACTCATTCTACCTGATAAGAGATTGCCATGATTCATCTTAAATAATTGGAATTTTCATTTTTCTTTGTGTATTTATGTGGAGGCATTCAAGAACAGGGATAGAAGCCATCTTCAGATTAACTGCCCATCATTTGGAAAATAAATAAGAATCAATTGACTTAATTTTTTTTTCTTATTCTTGTTGTATTTGTTCTTGCTTTTAAAATATTCTGATTGATGTCCAATGCACACGTGTTTTAGTCAGTTTTTACATTGCTGCTAACAAAAGACTTGACAAGAACAATTAGAGGAGGAAAGGTTTATTTCGGGGCTCAGAGTTTCAGAGGTCTCAGTCCATAAATGACTGAATTAATTCCTCAGGGCTTGAAGTGAGGCAGAATATTGTGGTGGAAAGGTGTGATAGAGGAAGGCAGGTCAGGACAAAACCACCAAGAAGCAGGGAGAGAGAGCTCCATATAACAAGGACAAAATATAAACCCCAAATGCTGGCCCCCATGGACCCACCTCCTTTAGTCACACAATATCTACCTAAGGTTACCAGCCAGTTAATTCCTATCAGAGAATTAAAGCACTGATTGGGTTAAGGCTTTCATAACCCAATCATTTCACCTCTAAGCTTTCTTGCATTGTCTCGCTCACGAGCTTTTGGGGGACATCTAATTTCTAAACCATAACAGAATATCATCTCAATTTTTATGTCAGATTCTTTATCTTTTTAACAACCTAAAATTGGAATTTTCATGATTATCCCTCATTATCATTATATTGGTTCTATAACACTATTTGTGAGTATCTTCCCCTCTGCATAGCTAGAAAAAGATCGTCCATCTTTACATCCTTCCAGAATCTTGCTCCAAGCAAACAAATACCTATTACTTATTAAGACTATTAACAGAGGATTTTGTCAAGTGAATTATATGATAAAACTTTATCTTACTTATTGTTATGCAGGGGCTCTGATCCAGGAAACAGATTCAGGGATCATCAGGTGGAAGAAGATGCAAAGCACAGTGGGGAGACTGGTCATTATTTATTCAGTGGTGGCCACAGCCTCCAGCCTCCAACTTCAGCTTTGTCTCCCGGCAAGTTCCATTTAGTCCTCATTTTGACCCTGTTTTGTCCTCATTAACTCCCATTAGCCCATTTTACCCTGAGTCTTTTCCATAGGCCCTTCTTATATGTAGGTCAAAGAAAGAAGGATACACACAACAGGTCTCATATGGGGAGGGCACATACTCACAAATTAATGTTTATGACCTTGAGTATATACACTGGATCAGAGTTTTACTGGCCTGACTAACCATAACAGCCAGTTCCCAGCCCTGACTATACGGTGAAAACATAAGAGCCTGCTAGAAGTCTCAGTGAGGAAGCTTAACTACAAACATTTTGGGCCTGCCCCAACAATCTGCTCCTTTAGGATTTCTCACCATACAACCTACCCATTGGAATCATCTGCAATGATGTCAGCATGCAGCATCTCAGGTCTTTTCTCTGTTTTACCTGAACCATCACTGCCATCTTTGTTCTTGGCCACAGGTTGGTGCCTGGGCTCCATAACTCAGTTCTCAGTTCACTCCATTTTTCCATGTTCACCACAGGGCAATCAGAAAAATTCTCTGTATTTACAGGAAAACCATTCACCATATCCCAACTCTATACAGGAGTCCATCCTAATAGGACCTTGGTAACCAAGTGCTACATGCTGCTCAGTGGCCATTGGTCCCTCCCATCCACCAGGTTGAGACATCTCTACCCTGCAGAACATCTTGCTGAATACACCAGTCGTCATGTGGAAGCTCTGACCCAGCAAATAGATTTGGGGTTTAGCAGATGGAAGAAGATGGGAGGCACAGTGGGAATATTGATCATCTTTTATTCAGAGGTCATAGCCATCAGCCAGCTCCCGTTTTGTCTCCATTAACCCCTGTTAGCCCCCTTTACATAACCTACTGGTAGTGTGCCTTCTTTGATCTGTATATAAAAAGGGCCTAAGAAAGGGGCTAAGGGGAGCTAATAGGGTTGATAGGGACAAGATAGGGTAGGCTGATGGCTATGGCCACCTTCCAAATAAAGGATGATCAGTATTCCCACAGTACCTTGCATCGGTGAACCCTGAATCTGATTCCTGGGTCAGATATCCCACCCAATACTTATTTTACTCATTGTTATAATAATTAATAAATGGTGAGACTGGTCTTAAGCTAGGAAATAAGATATTGTTTGTCACATGGTGTTGCAGTGAAGAGTCAGCACTAGGGCTGGAAAGTTTGGATTCCTAATCCTGGTGAATTATTCGCCTATTCTTGGTATCCTCATTTGTGAAGGGGAGAGTATTTAAATGTACACTCATGGTGCCAAACTATAAATTTGTTACTACATGCCAAGTATGGTGCTTAGTACAAATTAAACTTTAGCATTGTAAATGGACAGGAATCAGAAATTTTGACTTAGGAATCAAGGACATCTTGAAAGAGTAATTTATACCTTAGAATTTAACACCTAGAATTTCATTAATTTATAAATCAATGAATTATTCTGATACTTCAGGATGGATAATATAATGACTTTTCACAAATACCACATGAGACATTATAACTATTATAATGAATGTATATACTTTTATGCATCTATATGTTTATATTTTCATGTTTGATATTAATTTATATATCTGTATATATTTATATAAATGTATATTAAGAATATATGCATAAAACCAAATATATTGCATATATTTACAGCACATGTATTTTTTATAAATATGAATATAAATATTCAAGATATATCTTTCATACCTTAAACAGATGAAATTTTTGTCAGTTAAATTTCAATAAAAAAGGAAAACTACATTGTTAGGAAAAAAGAAAATTTCTTATACATTGTTAAACTTCTAAATACATTGTTTTTGCACAAAAACTTTTTTCTTTTCTCTTACATACATGTGTCACTATTTTCCATTAGTTTCATTAAGCATGAAGATGGCAAAAAAGGAAGTAACTGATGACAATTTAAGAATTCCTACTAAGGATATTTTTTTCCTTTAATGTTTTGCTTCATACTAGGGTGTGCAAACTCATGGCCTTCACAACATAACACCTTATCAGCCTTCTACAGAACCTGCAGTTCAATGCTCTTACATTTAATATGAAGCTTGAGTCATCATTGTCACAACAATCAAATATGCTTTTGGAATTTAAGTGATAAATTGTACATTGGCAGTAGATATTCCTCTACTTTTAAAAAATTCTTATTTCTTGGGCTGGGGTTGTGGCTCAGTAGCAGAGCGCTTGCCTGGCATGTGTGAGGCACCAGTTTCGATTCTCAGCACTACACATCAATAAATAAAATAAAGGTCCATTGACAACTAAAAAAAAATTTTAAATTCTTATCTCTTATAACTATTTCTTACAATTTGTTTTAGTGATTATGTAAAATGTAAACCTATTAGTTGCTATGAAATTAATGACAAGCTATTTTAATGGGCACTTCTTAACCAAAGATTTCAAAAAGACTAGAAGATTGTCAGATATAAAAGGAAATTAAGGGTTTGATTTCAAAAGACATTCAAATTAACAACAAATCAAAAGTTTTCCTTTAAACCCTTTTAAATAGCTGGGTACATCTAGAAAAGATATATCAAACACAAAAGGAAGTTTATTTTCATATTAATATCAGAGAGTAAAAACAGATGATACTGAGTTCTAAAAAAATGGTAGTTTATCTCTATAAAATGTGAAGTGGACAGTCTTGATTAGTGAATTGATTAGTAATTTTTTTTAAAAAAAATCTTTAGTTCTTTCTTACAAATATGTTAAATTCTAAAAGAATTCTGGAGACAATAAGCCTGAAATGTTTGATGAGACTGACACTTTCAATGTGAATATTGGTCTATCATTAAGTAACAAGGCAGACAACAGTAAGACATTATAAATGTTAGGATTTGAGAAGTCTTTAAAAATATAGCATAGGAATATATATAAATGTCGTTATATACACCTAGACAATATGCCTATATTTTTTTTCAAAAATAGTGAAGACTATTTAAAATGAATGCAACATTATGAAAGTTTAAGAAAAAATATTACAGTATATTTTTAAATAGTTAACCAACAAGGAAAAAGCAAATTCACGTAGTCTATACTATTTTATTCTAGAGTACTTGCACATTAAAGTAAAACAGTTTTATTGTTTCTCCCAGACGGAAAGAAACAAACATGAAATAGGTCTAAAGTTGAGAAATATGTGTATGTTCATAAAGATCTATATACATAATATATAATGTGTTATAATGTATTCAACATACACCAGTGAAATAACAGTCTAAAAATAATCTACAATGAGGTATGTTTCCTATTCTCCAAATTGTGAGTAAATAGCAACAGCCTGTGGTCATTTCTGATGCTGCAGTTTTCCTAAGTATTTATGTACTTAAGTACGAAATACAATATTTACTTCAAGCATTCACCTTAAGTAGGAAAGTACTGATGAATTCATTTATAGCAAGTTGCACTTTAGCATGTGTCCTTACAGCAACGAACTGCACTCTATCCACACCCACTTGTTCACAAAGCAAAAACTTTTAGGAAATGAAATCTGGAATTAGAATATCTGACTGTGTGGCCATTGGCTATTATGGAAGGGAATTACTACCTTCCACTGGAAAACTTTCAAATCCTGCAGATTTTTGACATATTCTGATCCAGTACTCATCCTGAGATGATATTAAAGATAATTGTAATCTTATTATTATCTTGGTAAGAAGATCTGGTTATATTTTCAAGGCAGTGAAAAATTGTAAGAAAGCCTTAAATAGTGAGATGGCATTTTTAAAATGCCCCATCAGGGTTCTATGTGGATTAAGATGAAGAGGTACCTGTGAAAGTGGATGCGAAGACTCTTTTAGTCCAGATGCAAGATCAGGGTCATTCAGCAAAGACAGTGAAAGATGAAAAGATTTGGGATGTACTAGAAATTGTACTAAAGAGATTTGCTGATGGGTTGAATTATGAGCTAAGGAACCAAAGACAGATACTTTCTTTTTCATTTGAGCACCTATGTCATAAGGTAAGGAAGACTGGAAAATAGACAAATAAGAGTTGTCAAGAATTATCTTTAGATTTGATAAACTGGAAATCCTTCTAATATCCTGGTGGTGGTAGAGGAGTTGGTGCTGGTCTAAAATACTGGTTTGCAGCTCACAGCTGAAGTATTCCAGCATGAGGTTATCATTTGAAAGTTATCAACATGTAGATGATTCTTGCTCTTTGAGACTAAAGTCATTCCTCATTCATTTGTTCAACAAATAGTAATTGAACACCTAATGTGAGCTAGCTACTGTTCTGGGTGCGAAGAATGTAAAACTAACAAATTTTCAGATAAAATACCTTGACCTTTTTTTTTTTGCATGTACATATTACATTTATTTAGAGTAAGGGATGGGACATAATATATCATATATATGACAGAGCAAGGCTTAGTTAACAGGCTGAGTGGAAGGGACCTGAAAATCAACTTCAGTTTGGGGCAATAGGGTCATCTGTTGGCTTGGGAGGTAGTTATGGCAAGCAGAGCATGGCATTTGGAAATAATGGCATCAGACAAAGACATTATTTTACAACATAGATACATTTTATCCACAATGCAGAATGGATTAAAAATGCTTTTTGGACAGGTGCACGGAACATGGTGACTCAGTATTCCAGGAGTATGTCACTTGATTTGTTTTTTAACTTGATTCTAAAGGAGGAGGGTTTTTTTTTTTTTTTTTTGTAAGCTTAGGTATAGGTTAAATAATGTACTAATCAGAAAAGCAATTGTAATCTTCTTTTCTCTTCTCTTTACCCCAGCACTTCCCACTCAGGTTTCCAGGTTTACATTTGGTTTTTCCTTTTATGTAGTTGTTGATTTAATTTTATTTGTGAGTAGGTATATTTTCTCTGTGGTGTTCTGTGCTTACAGAACAAATAGCACCAACAGGATGTGTATTTAAAAAGAGACTTCGTGTAAGTAATTGACTCGTGATTATGGAGCTGGCAAGTCTAAATATATAGGGTGGGTTGGCATGCTGAAGATCAAGGAAGAGCTAATGCTGCATTCTGCAGGCTGCCTGATGGCAGAATTTCCTGTTGTTTTGGGAATATTAGCCTTGTGTTCTAATCAGCTCTTCAAGGGATTGGATGAGACTCACATAATGGTGAGCAATCTGCTTTATTCAAAATCCATTGATTTATAAGTTAGTCTTATCTAAAAACACCAACACAGAAATATCCAGAATACTGTTTGACCACAGATTTGGGCACCATGGCTCAGCCAAGTGGACACAAAAGTAACCATCAAAATTGTGTTCTACTTCAATGCCATATTTTAAAATGATGAAGCCAATCTGGAGCAGTGCATCACTATGATGGTGAAGCAGCTGTAAGCCAGGCTATATGAAGAACAGCTGAAGGAACCTGTAATGTTCAGAAATTCTGCATCACATTGTCCATATGCAGTAGCAGTGTGAGCTGAACCACTGCTTTTTACTTATAACAGAGGAGTAATATGAATTACAGAGATTTCATAGGTTTTTGATCTAAAATTGCATTGATTTCATTTAAAGGCCTTTATCAATAGATAAGTGTATAATTTTCTAAACCTGTAATGTTTTTATTTTGCCACTTATAAGATATAGGATTTAAGATATTTTTTTTTATCCATGGTGATTTCTGGAAAATAACTTTCATGTTGAATACTAGGTATAAAATCATCACCATTTTACATAGGTTATTGACCTGAGATGTATTCTATATCTGAACTATCAAATATCACTCCTAGTTGTAGCAATCTAGGGTTTTGCTGTTAAACATTTACCTTGACCTTTATGGTGCTCACATTCTATGACAGAGTCCCTTGGAAAGAAGACAGACGGCAAGCAGGGGAGCCATGATGGATCTCTGGGACATTCCCATCTCATTTAGATGGCAGGACGAAGAGCCCAGGAGAATGGAGTGAAAAAGCCACTATCTACCCAAAAGAGAAATCAGGAAGTTGTGAAGTCATCAAAGGCAAGAGAAAAAAAGTGACTCAGCCTTTCAAATCCTTTTTAAACAACTGTTCATCTTCAGGAATATCTATGGAGAAAGGTCAGATATCTAAAATGACATTTTAATTTGCTAATCAGGCGATGGTTTGCATCCTTTAGATTCAGTGAAGTGGCAGACAGAATCATATTCAGGGGAGCTGAATCAGAAAAGCAGGGGACTTCAGAAAAGGCAAGGCAGGAGAGCTGAGAAGTGGTCAATCAACCAGAGAGCAGACAAGGTAGATTTAACCTGTGATGTATGAAAGTCCTTAGTGGATGACCATAGCTAGCACTCAATAAATACTAAACACTATTGTTGATAAGTGAGTTGCAATGTTAATAACTTGGATTACATCATATAATTTATCAACAATGGGATGTCACTGAGTGTGAGAGTTACAGAATTTCCACTGGAACTCTTATATTCAGATCTATAAGTAGCAAGTTTGTAAATGAATATAAATTAACAATATTTAATTCAAGAATAAAAGAAATGAAATTTAAAACAAAATTTAGGTAGCATTTTGACTGATTAAAGTTTGTATTTTTTTAGGTAGTATAGTATTCAAGGTTGATAAATACTTAAGGAAATAAATCTTGAGTTTATAGGAATATAATATTTCTGAAAAGTAAGCTTATATGCATCCAAAGTCTTTAAAATGTGTTTGAATATAGTTGTTTGGGGAATTTTTTTTTCTGAATCTCAGTGAAGGATATTTAATGAGAGAGAAATTATGAAGTTACAGTAACACAAAATTCTGACATTTAAAAAAGAAACTAGAAATATATACAATTCTGTTTAACATTTGATGTGAGACTGTTACTATAAAATTGGTGAAACACCCATCTCTTCAGACATTGGATACTTTCAGCTAATTGCTCTAAGACCTGATACTCCATTCTAGCTCCTCAACCACCCCGAGTTTCCTGCAGGTGGGAACACGGATGCTCACCTTTTTAGTCGGGTGAGCTTGTGAGAACACAGACACTTAAGTGGCAGTGTCCAGATTCATTTTGCTTTTTTCCTTTATTTTCTGAAATATTTCTAGATAGATTATTTTTCAAAGAATTGAATGGTTTGATACCTGCTTTCCCCACTAGCCCTCACTCCCTTTTAGATCTACCTTTGAGTTACAACTCCATCCCTCAAGACTGATTTTTTTAAAATATCAGCTACATAATATCTTACATTTAGCACTCTCCAATTTTTGAAATAGTTTATTTTTTCATTTGAGCTTTCGAGTAATTTTATGCATAATTAAAATTTTGAGAACTTCAAATTCATGGACAGCATTCCCTGTGTGGTAATGATGCTTTGCTTTAAAAAGTTTTCTTCACGTCTGTGAGCATAATCAAATGTGGCATGGTGAGCAGCAGAAGTCTGCAAAGTGTGAGTAGGTAGAGTGACCCATGGATTTGCCTCTGCCCTTTAAACGCCTTTGGGGGATGCACCACCAGCCCAGCTGTCTCTGCACTTGCTGCCTCTTACATATGGCCCAGAGCAGGCTTTCTGCAGCAGTATCTTTGAGAGAGGTGTGAAAAGACTTTGCTCTGAGTCCAGGAGAGTGGGCTGTTCGAATCCTCCTGGAGACAAAAGAAAGAATTGGTTCCAGTGCCTTTTTCAATCCTAACAGCTTTCAGATGACACATTGAGAGTCATTTATACAGACTTGAATATACCCAAAGTGTTCCTTGCCAAACCTTCCCACAGTCTACATGAGCCAATGCAGATCACTTTATTTTAAAAGGTTACATGTTATATAAAACCCACACAACTAACTGTCTTAGATTTTTCTCTACCCCATTGGACTTCTGCGGGATTCCCTCTATATTTTTCATACTCAACTATAGACTAACTGATGTATTGTCACCTCTAAAGCAATATTAATTTTAGTAAGATACCTTCCCAAGGTACTACTCATTGGAAGCCCTGCTCAGTTCATCAATAAGACTGACTGCTTAGTAGCCACTGCCCCAGCCAGTTGACGAACTAACAGTAAATTCCAGAGACAAGATTCTTGGGAGTTTATTTTTCTTTCAACCAGTAAAGCAAACCAATACACGGTGCAACTTGTGCCCCAAAAGTGTTGCCTTCTTCTGGGTTATACACTTTTGGAGTCATGGTTGAATCTCTCTTTTGACCTATGGGTCAACTGTATTGAAACTCCTGCTTCAGGTGAATGCTTCTGCAAAATGTTTTTCTAGTAATTCAACTCAGCAACTTGAAAGTAAGGCTGCCTTATAAATTTTGAAAGATGAGTACTCCTTCCATTCAGCATGTTATGGCAGCAAAAGGCCCATCAAACATATGCAGTGACAATATTGCAGTGGGGAGAGATTACCAGCTATATACAGACTCAATGTCCCACCCTCATAAAAACCCTTGTCTCCTTTTTCATGAAGTTTTATCAAAAGTTGGAAAAATATGTTTTATTTCTAGTTATTTATTACCATGGTTATTATATTAATTTTACAAGATACCTTTCATTCTGCTGTGTTTAAAATCTTATGGTGTTTTCTGTTGTTGTTGTTGTTGATCTTTTCAATTAACTAGATATTAAATATATTTTTTAAATGAGATTTACATAGATCATATTTTAGAAACGATGGATTAATTCCCTAGAGTACTACAGCCCTGACCTATTTTATGAACAGATTTTCAAGAAACAGTAACAAGGAGAAATAGGGACAAACCCTTCAGTCATGGGCATTTGACCGTTCATTATTTTAAACTTCTTTTATGTTTCTTTGTCTTATAATATCTATTTTTTTACTCTTCTTTGATTATGCCTATATAATTTTCATTAATATAAATTCTTGGGTTCAAACAATTCCAGGTTCAATTATTATTATATAATTTCAGGCCTGAAATCCCATGCTTCATATCTGCAAATAGAATTAAATGTAATTTCTCCATCTTGAAAAAATATAGTGAAACCAGGTCTTTATAAATATAAATATTTTTTAAAAAAGAAATTGTAGATAAATATATTCATAATGTTTATTCATAAGAGTATAAGTTTATATTTTGAAGGACATTATTTAAATTTTATAAGATTAAAAGCCAAATTTTATTTATAAATTAAGAGTATAAGTTCACTTACATATATGTGTGTGTTGTGCATATTTTTTCCTTGATTTTTTAAATGCACAGTTAGCAAAATATGTATACATACTCAATTTTTAGATTTCATGTTTGAGTCTGCTACTAAGTGCAATGAGCAATTTTTCAAATCAGTTTTTATATTACTTATTTGCTGGAAATGAAAACAACATGAAATTATACTTTAATAGTGGATTGCCAATGCAATTATAAGTTATTTTCCCCAACCATCTCTATTTTTGGTAGATGATTAGTGCCCCGTGGGATCCAGAGACTTCTCTGATCGAGAGCTGTTTGTTTTCTGCATGCTGCAATTATATATTACACATACACCAATGATGAGTAGCCTCATGTGTTGGGATAAATATGTTATTATAAGTTCAAATGCTTAGATACTTTTTCGATGTTTATTTGAGCTGAGCAAAACATAGTGGTTTGAGTTCACAGGGGGCTTACATAAACCTTTTGGGGGAGAATTTCAGCTCACAGGGGTTTGTAAGCAGATGGCATATGCAAGCAATCACACTTTTCCTTGGTGGGAGGAATGGCATTCTCAGGGTAATAAAATAAGAGAGGGAGGTGCTGTGACAAGTCTGTTCTCAGAGTCTCTGCTTGGGCTTTCCCCACAAGGCAGAGACACTAAGTATATGTTCAAAGAATGATACAGAATCAGAACACAGTGAAGTGCTTCTTTCAAAACCCACAGACTGGCTCACTCCCAATCTCCCTCTAGGATCACTGGGACCAAGTTGAGCCATCCCAGTGTTAACGGAGGTGAGGCTTTGCAGAAATTTGACAGGACTATGTTCTGGAGTACTAGAACCAATCACTGGTCCTCATAGTGTGTCACCCATGGAGCTATGGGAAACAAATAATGTCAAAATGGAAATCAAAGGCCACTTTTATAATAGTTGTGCCAGCACCCAATTCCCCCAATGTACAGAACTGGAAATCTGAGTTGCAATGCATATGAGGAAAGCCCTCCTCCTTCCAGACAGCTCTATTCATTCTCCACCTGAATCTTGGCAGGACCATCCTGCCTGGTTTTATAAGAATTCAAAGCAATGGCCAGTAAACTAAGGTGAAAAGAGAAAAAGAAGAGGAGGAATCTGGCCCCAAGGAAAGCCTCCTATCTGTTTAGTGAATGCACAAAGCTGGGGGGGGGGTGAAGAATGAAGCAGGGACAAAAGACAGGATAAAAAGGAGAAATGAGAGGAGAGAAGGAGAGGAAAGAAGAGGGAGAAGGAAAGGGAGAAAGGTGATGGGACCCGAAGTGAAGGAAGAACAGAGATGGGAAACTGTGCAGGCTCCTTGCCACTCAGTGCCCCACTCTCTACACAATGAGACTGCAGCTAAGCCTCCTCTCTGAGAGGGGAATTGTGGAAAGAGTGGATACAGAGTTGATCAGAGGAAAAAAGGAAAAAATTCTGACCCCTCCTTCCCACCCAACTATTGTGTTTTATAATCACCAGAGATTTGTCTAACCAGATTCCAGGCCATTCATTCCAGAAAATGTTGAAATTATAATAGATGTTTGCAGAGCAAAACTGGCATTCAGATGTGTCCTGGGACAGCTCTGGGATTTGATCTTTGGAAACACACAAACAGACAAAAGTTGTCTCCTGTCATTCTGGCTGAACAAGAAATAAACTTGCCTTCATGGCTTAAAGGTCAGGGGAGACAAGTGAGAAGACTTCACACTCACTGAAATGTATATTTCAAAGGAATTCTTCTCCATCTGTGTGAACATGGATCTGCAGAACGCAGATTATGGTAAACACATAACAGAGGGCATTGCTGATGTTCAAAGAATATTTAGACCAAATTTATTTTATATACATGAAAACAACCCTTGAAATATAATCAAGTAACTCCCCCTCACCTGCAGGGGACACATTCCAAGACCCCTAATAGACAATTGAAACCACTGAGGGTCACAAATCCTATAATTTAATGCCTTTATCATCTTTTAAAAAAAAAATCATTGGTGCTGGATATTGAATTCAGGGCCTTGCACAAGCTAAGCACACACCCCACCACTGAATTACATCCCACCACCCCTGTAATTATGTAATTATTACACACTATGGCAATAACTTTTGCAGTTTTAGGTGCAACAACAACACTAGCATGAAGTTTTTTTCCTCCTTCACAATTTCATTCTTACTGTAGACCTTAGCACCCTCAGCATGCAGTTATTATCTTTCTTCATTGAGTCAAGAACTTTCACCCTTTGGCTTAAAAAAAAAAAACTGCCTTGTGGCTGGGTATAGTGGCACATGCCTATAATCCCAGCAGCTCAGGAGGCTGAGACAGAAAGATCTCCCACCTCAGCAAAAGCAAGGTGCTAAGCAACTCAGTGAGACCCTGTCTATAAAATACAAAATAGGGCTGGAGATGTGGTTCAGTGGTTGTGCGCCCCTGAGTTCAATCCCCAGGACAAAAAAAAAAAAAAAAAAAAAAAACTGCCTTGTGGAATATCTTTGGCATATTCAATGGCCAGCATGGGTACTCTTGTGCATAGAGGTCAGAATGAAATAAAATAAGAGCTACACAATTACAAGTACTGTGACACTTGGTCTGATTACTGAGACTAATTGACTAACAGATAAGCAGTGTGGATACATTGGAAGAAGGGATGCTTTTTAGGGGTGTGGTGAACTGGGATGATACAAGATTTCATCATCCTATTTAAATGCTTGCTATTTAAAACTTTAAATTTTCCTGTGTCATATCATTTTCAAATGGCTATTACACCAAAACCCTGAACTTAAATGATTCTAATCTTTAATATCTAGTTCATTCAAAGAAAGACACAGACATAACAAGTGACAATGCTGCTCCTAGTTGACGTTTCATCACTTCACTAGTATCCAGTTTACCTGACAATAAATCTTGTGGGTGCAAGTTACGATATAAGTGAAGGCACCAACATGCTGAATCTTGAAAATGTGAAAGAGATAGCCATTAAATCAATTGAATATTTCTTGGAACTCACTTTGAAAAAGGGTAATACCAATTCCAGTCATGGATGTCAACTACTTATCATTTATGTCTAATTCCCATCCTATAAAATAGTGAAAGGCATATGTTTAAATGTGAAGAATGTATCTGATAGTGACCTAAAGCAATATTCAGATATACTACCCACACACTGTGTTGTTCATACACTGTGAACATACTAAAGAGTGGAAGGATGGAAGGAAGAAAAGAGGGAGGGAGGAAGAAAGGCCTCCTATAATAAATTAGTGTGGGATATAGGGCATTACAGGAAAATATAATTTCCATATTTATTTTTTTCACTTAGAACACATGGAACAAAGAAAGGCCTATAGAGAGGAATTAATAAAATCAGATGAATCTTAGCTAACAATAATAAAATATAGAGTTTAATTTATAGTAATGTACCAAATTTAATTTACTAGTTGTAACAGTTGTATAATAGTAATGAAAGTTGTTAAAAATATAGGAAAATGGATGTGGGGTATATGGGAAATCTGTACTACTTTTGCAAATTTTCTATAAATCTAAGACTATTCTAAAAATAAACACTTATTTAAATACTAAAAAAATAAAAGAAACTTGCTAATATATGCATATTTAAATTTTTGGCTTACATTCTTAAATGGTTCTTAGCACAAATAATAAAGCTTCAATGGATGATAGATATTATTATTATTACTATTATGAGCAAATGTGCAATATACACTCAGTTAAACATTTAAGAGTTTAATATAATGAAAGGAAATCTTAGAAATGTGGATTTAGTGAGTTTGGTGGTTGACCTGGATAAAGATAAGAGATGTTGTAGATTCTGAGACTATTTGGAAAATTTACACTTCTCTCTATGTTTGTAATAATAAAAATAAACTTACCTACCTCACAGGGTTCTGTGAGAAGTGAATCTGAGGTGCTTAAAACAACCCTTGGAATCAGAAAGAGTTCAATAAGAATTAATTATTATCATTATTTTTATTATCATTGCATTATTATTATATTGAGCCTTGTTGAAGGACTGAATGAGGATAGAATTGGCAAAATAGAGGGTAAACAGCAATTTGAAGGAGAAAATGATCAATTAAGACAAAATTTTTTAGTGGAAATCTGGCAACAGAGATTAGAAAATGTTATGCAGAAGTGATCATTTGAATCATGTGAATAAGTGAGGTCTCTGAGCTGGTAGAGAAAGAAAAGAAGAGAGACAAAATCTTATCCCTGAAATAAAACTTCAGTTAAATTCTAGAAAAAGGTACAGAAATTCATGAAGAATAAAGAAGAAACAGTCGGGTTATTGTAGTCACAGGAGGTAAGAGAATTAGAACTTATACAAAGAAAGGTAGTGTCAGTCATTTTGAACACCTCAGAAGATATCAAGTAAAATAAGGTCTAAAAAAAGCAAGAATCACTCATAACCCAAAACAAGTAATTTAGAATAGCATAATGGAAGAAGAAACCAAAGAAGAATGTTTTATTCATTATGCATACAACTTTTGTTCCTTCCACTCCTTGAGTATAATGCTCCAGGGCAGATTTTTGTCTGATTTGTTCATTGATGTATGCCAGTACCTTGCACACAGTCGGCATTTGATAATATGTGCTGAATCAATAAATAAAATAATTCTTGAACCTGGGCAATAACTTTAATTAGTCTATTGTAACCCATTCATTATATTATGAAGAAAGTATTTTTTCAAAACTTACAATATTAATTTTTACTGAGAAAAAAATTAGGAACTAGGACTAAAGAATTTCAAACTGAGTAAGTGCTTTCAGTGCTTACTGAAACTAAAGTATCCCTAAAGTATACTTTAGTTTTGCTTGTATTTTGGAAATTATACAAATAGAATCATATTGTATATATTTTGTGAGAATGTGACCATCTTCAATGTTTTGTTTTGTTTTTTTAAAAAAGGAACAAAGTTAGAATGATGATTGCTATGGTTTGAATATGAAGTGTCCCCCAAAGGTTCATGTGTTGAAGCCTTGGTCCCCAATACAGAAATGTTCAGAGATGAAGCTTCTGGGATGTGATTGGACCCTGGGCGTCTGACTTCATCAATGGATTAATTTGTTGATATAGATGGTAGAAACTGTAGGAAGTGGGAAAGAGTGAAGGGAATGATCCTTGGGGATATGACCTTGGGTACTCTCTTTTGTTCCTGACCTCTTCCTCTCTCCCTCTCTCACTTTCTGTTTGTTGACCCCCACGTACATGACTCTCCTCCATCCTGCCTTTCTGCCATGATGGACTGTTTTGCCCCAGCCAAGAAACAATGGATCCAGCCAGTGATGGATGTATCTGATAGTGCAGATACATCTGAAACCATGATCCAAAATAAAACTTCCCTCCTTGAAATTATTTTTCTCAGGTGATTTTTGTCACAGTGGAGAAAAGCTGACTAATACTACTTCATAAAAGTCACAATTAAATAAATGATAAATAACAAGAATAATGCAAAAACAAAAGATTAACAAAAATATATATCAGGGTTCATAATATGTATAGATGGACGAAAAACTTCTTTTAAAGGACCAAATATTCCACTTGACTAAACAAAAAAGAAAAATCTATAAATGTTGTTTTCTAAATAAATGTTTAAAATTACACAGAGTGATTCTGAATAAATGAAAATTTAAAAACATATCAGGCTAATAAAAATAATGAAGAAATGTGCCTGAAAATAATTTTTCAGTAAGTGTCCTGGCATTATATATTTGGCATATTCAAAGGATAGTTTGAAGACAGTTTAATAAAGGAATAATTTATAAATAGTGGAAAGGGAGTAGTATAACTAGTACTAGTTATAGTAGGAAATCATTATTGCCTCCTAATGGATAATAGGAGGGAATTATACAGGAACTCAGAGGCTACAAGGATAGGTGCATTTGACAGGAGCTGTGACCTTCAGTCAGACCTGCAATTACAGAACAACTCTACAAGCACGGAGCCTGTGCAATAGGGAACTCAGTTCAGTTTACTCTCTATTTCCTGCAGGGCTTTTCCTTAGTCCAAAAAAAAAGTAAACACCTTTCTATGGCCCGTACAAATGAGCAACCAGAAACAGAATAGAATAGTAAAGGGTAGAGAGCAGATCTGGAAGCTTAAGATTTACAGCACAAATACTCGTAAGAGATAAAACAGAATTCCACTTACAATCATTAAATGGAGAAAAGGAGGGAGAATTACCTTCTAAGGTTAAAATTTTTAAAGATAACACAGACAGGAGCTTTTATGCATCAGTAAATGTGTCATTGAAATATATAAATCAAAACACCACAGCAATATGAAAATAATTTGGTAAAACTCTGATTATGGGGTGACACAGCTTAAAGTTTGACATGACCACAACTGAAAGAACAATTTATAAATGTTCTCAGAAAACATATATACAGAGAGAACTCTACACCAAATTGAAAAGCAAAATTGTTTTCTAAAGATTCAGAGAAAAATTTACCCACTAGGAAATAAAATAAGCTTCAATGATTTCCAAAAGATAGAACATTTATAGAACACATTCTCTTGCCACAATTCAATAACAAGTAGAACTTAGTAAGCACTAATTTTATATTCTAATTTAATTCATATACTACAGTAAAAAAAAATGTTATCTTCATTTCAAAAATAAATTCTAAAACTAAGGGGAAAATATACCAAATTTTACAATACTGTGAAGAAAATCAGACATATATATATACTTAACAGAAGAATGAAGTAATAAAGATTAGGGGGAAAATGATAGTGCCAGATTGTTTATATGTATGTATATATAAATGTGTATGTATATATTCTTACATATATTACAGAGTTTATATATATGCATATATTATTTTCTAGAAAGATGAAACAGAAAAATCAATTTTTTAAAATGGAATTTCTCTAAGTAAAGATATAACAATTTATTGTTCAAATTGAAAAACCCACTTGGTACAAGGCCAAAAAAAAAAAAGGAGAGTTATCAGCCAAGAAATCTTGCAAAAATGTTCTATTTCAAAGACTGCTAACCTTAATCACAAGTCTAATGCTATAAAAACCGAATCATAATCATAAAGATGTCTAACATTTAAACAAAATAAGAACAATCTAACTTGGATGACACTTTAAAAGTTCCCTCCTAGTTGAGCTCGGTGGCACATGCTTATAATCCCAGTGACTCAGGAGGCCGAGGCTATAGAATGACAAATTCAAGGCCAGCCTGGGGAATTTAGCAAGACCCTGTCTCAAGATAAAAAAAAAAAAAAATTAAAGGAGTGGAGTTGTAGCTCAGTGGTAGAACTCCCCTGTGTGCAAATAAATAGAAAGAACCTGGAAGGATATATACATGCAGTGAACATGGTTACCTGAAGGAGGTTGTCAAAGCTTCATGATGACTCAGACTGTTGAGTTGAAGAATATTCACAGCCTCATCTAAAACAATAGTTACAGGCACTCATGCTCAGCGATCAACCAACCTAATTATGCACACATGAAATGTACAAGCACCTGCATTCAAGCCAGGGTAACTTTCTCTGAGGCAATCTTCCTGCATAGACCAATTAACAAGAGAATATCATTTAAAGATCACAGCATTTCTCCAGCCATGATGCTTAGCTTAAGTTCGTTGGAGTACTTTCATGGATACACAAATGTCTCTAAAATTTTTGAAAATTTTGTTGCAACATTTTTTTTTTTTGCAGTGTCCATGCATTTGTGGTTCAATCAGCACTAGCAATTGTTCTTGATTCCCTGTGGCTCCTTAACACAGCCCACTGAGTTGAGAGAGTTGTTATTTCTGAGTACCTGCAGTTCACATAGCTACCTAGAAAGTGATATATGTAAACAATCATGTCTTATTCACTTGGAATCCATTCATAAAAAAAGCATCCACCTGCTACATGTGGCTTTTAAGATTTTGATTTTCAGTTTTGCTATCAATGTTTATAGCATTATTGATCTATGGTCTCAATCTCTGATCTATAAATTACTTAAAGATATATTATAGTAAGAACACGGTTTTCAACTCCTTCTCCAAAAGAGATTAACATAAGTTACTAACAAGTAACCCTATTTGTGAAAATGTAGTAAATTCCTATCTTTATAATAAATCATTTTCTTTGATTCTTATAACTCCCTATTTTCTCTAATTCTACAAAAGATTTTTTATCTATTTTTTTCCTGACAGGAGTCGATCAAATAATACTATTATTTATTTTCAAAAGATAGTCTAAAATATATTTTAAAACTAATCAGGGTTTCCATAAAGAGCTAAAACTTTAACATGTCTATATTTGATTACTTCAAGGTTGACAGTGTCCATAAACTTTCTGACAGTGTCAGAAAATCTTATCAAACTCCAGCTACTACCAAGAAATCTCCACAAAAACCCTAAAATAATTTTTACTGAAGTTTTCAGATTGATCCAATGATAGCTGTTGCTTACTGAATTACGCAAAATAACTTTAAGGAGTAAAACGGAGCAAGCAAACCATGTATATCCCAGAATTGAGCAGATTATTTTAATTGTCTTCTCAATCTTAGAAAAGGATAGATTACAGATGAATTGTTACATTAAGTTTTACACACACACACACACACACACACACACAAAATCCACTTCTGGCTACTTTCCTATTTTCTTTGGGCCAAATGGTTTTAAATTGCCATTAAAAATCAGGAAAAGAATAATAAGAATGAAAATCTAAATCTAAACCCAGACCTGTGAAATTAGGCTCACTGTCTATTGAATACACCCTACACCTGTTACATTTTGCCACTGGAATGGGATAAGCATTGTAACTAAATGGATTATGCTGCATTTTACTAGAAACAAATTACCCAATACTACCATTTATGAGTTAAGATTTCCTGTAAGAAAATAGTGCAGGAAAAAGGAGGGATTATTTCATATCTTTGAAGGGTGTTTTATCACACTGTGCAATTGCATGCAATTTAACACCTAAACTGCTTAAAGTGCAAATGATATCAACTAGTCCACCCTAAGGGCCTGGTAATGGTCCTGCCGTTTGTGCTGCTAGAGCTGGTTTTGTCAGCACTTCCATTATAAGCCTGGTCTTTCAGGACTTTTTTTCCACTCAACCATGAAAATTTGCTGTAGTTTACAACTTGGCATAGAAGGTTTTAGCTTAACAGCGCCTATTTTTCTTCCAGCTATTTTGTCCCAAAAGAAATCAGCTGGCTACCTCTCTGGCTTATAAAAGAAAGGAGGAAAAAAAGAAAATTTATGCTATAAATAGAAAATAAGTTTCAAATTAATAGAGAATTCATCAAGAGTTTTATCTAAACTCATTGGTACTAAGGTAGTTTTGACTCTGTAGTTCAGTCTCCACAAGAGGCTCCTAAAATATTTGGGAAATAGTAAACATTTCTTTTCAAAGAGACTCTGGTTTGATGTGTCCATATATGCTGGAAGCTCAGATTTGACTTATGATATTTATGATGGTGCAAAAGTGATGTGTATTCAGTGGAAGCCATATTTCAAATTTGGAACTCTTTCCCCCAGCTAATGATATGTGGTAAGTAAGATACTTCTTCAGGATGCTGGGCAGTGGCACTGAGCCATAGCTTCCACTCAGCTACGTGAGCACTCATAACGGTGAACAACTGATGCTCTTGATGCTCTGCAGTGTTTTGTGTTATTGTTGCTGTTGTTGTTGTTGGATATGGTCTTTTATGTTTCTTCATCCCATCAAGACTACAAAACAGACTCATCTGTGTTTCCTGCTTCTGGTGATAAGACAAAGAAGAAGGACTTACTCTTGAGTTGAAACTCAATAACTGCCCAGCATGAAGATGGCAGTAATGACCGTCACACATGACTTAGGACTTTTGAAATCAATGATATCAATCATACTAAAATATAAGAAATAAATCACTAATGCAGTGAAATCAAACACATCATTCAAATCCATTGCCATAATAAAGAAAAAAGCTGGACCCACCCATGATATGAAAAAATTCCTCATGATATGGATGAAAGAGCATATACAGAAAGAATTACATACTGCTTGGCCTTCTGATAAAGCAGACTAAGCCAAGAGGTCTTTCAGATATGCCAAAAGAGCTCATTGATGATCCTATGTATATGCAAATGTTTACACCAAGTCATCCATGGTTACAACACTTCAAAAACCATCATAACTTTTATAAGGTGAAGGTCATCACTGAGACAGTAGATGTCAACACTGAGGCACAGAAGGACTGAATAGGATAATTGTTGGTGAGAAATACTTCTGGAATCAAATTTACTGTCAATGAAACAAGCTTGTATTTATCAACATTACAAGACACCAGGACTCAAGACTGTCAAAGACTATGCAATACTGCTTTTAGGTGGCAATGTTGCAGGCTTCTAATTAAAGCCTTTTCTAATCTGCCACTTGGAGAACCCCAGAGCATTCAAAAATGTGAGCATGCCTGTACTTCCTGTTTGTTATTGCCATGACAAGAAACCCTGCATACCATCAGTGTTCTTTAAAGATGGGTTTTTGAACCATTTATTCCACAGGCAAGAGAATATTTGGGCAAAACCAGATCTATTAAAGATTCTGGTGATTTTTTTAAGTGCCCAGAGCATACAATACTTATAGGTGAAAAGCCTCTGATATATCAGTTATGTATTGGCCCTCTCATTCAAACAATGGACAAAGGTCCAATCACCTCATTCAACCACATTGAAAGGGTGATGTAATTATTGAAAGTAACCAAGCAGACTAAGAATTCTGGAAAGATTTAACATACTGAATGGTATCTAAATTGCTACATCTTGAGAAGTCACACAGCAACGCATGGAAGAAATGCATTTAGAAGAAAGTTTTGAAGATGCGTGTGCTCATATTCAAAGGTTTTAACAAAGATGTTGCTTTTGATTAAAGAATAAATAAGAAGATAGTAATGCTACAATTGGACATAGATGAGGAGGATATTCAGACCTGATTGGCATTGAGACTGAACAGCTTTCCAGGGAAGAGCCCATCAAGTTGGAGAAAAGAAGGAAAAAGAAGAAAAACAAATTGAGGCAGAGTAAAAACATACATCCAAGAAACCAAGAAAGTTCATAACAAAGAACCTGGTGTCAGTATTTACAACTATAGACTCGGAAGAAATGGGCATAAACGACGAGAGACAGAAAAACTAGAGGCCAAGGTAGGATACTCTTGGTTTCTATAGAGATATATGTAATATAAACAAGAAACAAAGGAAACTGTACAGTCAAAATGTGGTATCTTGCTGAAGAATACTAGGCCTGCTACATCATCCACAAGTGCCTTCAGCAAGCTATTTCCAAGCCTCCTAGAAGAGAGAGATTGCTGACCTAGAAGATGACTGACTGCTGCTGTGGCATCCCCATAGTTGGCAATTACTTTTACTTCAACACTTCAAACATTCCTCAGGCTCAGGGTGCTTTCCGCTATGTATGTTAATGGTGAGCACACATAACCATTCTGTTTTCACTTTCAGTACAGCGCTCAATAAGTTTCATGCAATGGTCAATATTTCATTATAAAATGGGCTTGTGTTTGGATGATTTTGCCTAACTGAAGGCTCATCTAAGTGTTCTGATCATGTTTCAGGCAGGCTAGACTAAGCTATGTTGTTCAGTAGGTTAAGTTATGAAATACATTTTTGACTTTTTATATTTTCACCTTACAGTGGAGATTTACCAGTACATCACACATTGTAAGCCAAGGAGCATCTGGAAAATGGAGAAATCAGGAAATGCTTGAAAGAATGGTCAGATGAATTTATGGACAGGAGCAGAAGACATTGTACATCCCTCTGGTTATTTCCTACCTTGGACCATAGATAAATATGCGAGAAAGCACTTGTAGATCTAGTGCTCTTCTTGTGTAGATGTGTCAACATTTATGACTTTCCTATTCCTCTGTGGACAAGCAATGATTTTCATCTATAATATTTAGTTTGCATACATAAAAAATATCCCTTGTTCATTGTTTTAAGCTCACAACCTAAAATGCAACTGTACATGAAGTGTCCCAACTTTGTGGCTACAGATGAGGGAATATCACAACCCTGGTGTTTTCACCTTCATGTGTCAGTTCACTTCATGTCTCCTTGAGGACTTGATTCCTTTTATTATTCTCATTCTTGCCAGTATTCCAAACCCTCTTTTGTGGCTCTATCCTTTATATTTACAAAATAAACTTCACTTTGAAAGCAAATTAAAAATCTTCCCTGAATCCTCTGTAGTCTTTTTTTTTCACTTAATTTTTAAGAAATTTTACTGGTGCATTATAATTATACATATTGGTGGAATTTGTTGTGACATATTCATACATGCACAGCATAAGATGGAAGAGAGGAGGAGAGGGAAAGGGGAGGTACTGGGGAATGAAATTAATCCTCTACCATTGTAAAAAAAATTACATTTATTTCTAATACTGTATACAAAAATACTTATATATGTACTGTATTCAGAACTGTAAGCATACAGTGAAGTAGGAAATCTAAGTTCTTCATTTTGTTTCAAATGGGTGCTAATTCTTCCCAGACCATTAGGCAGAAAAGCTGTACTTTTCTTATGGATTTGAAATCCTACTTATCTATTTACTTAGACCAATCATCATATACTTCATATGTATTTGGAGTAATACACACATGAATGCATATATCATGTATATAGGTATATATGTGTAGGTATATATGTAAACACATAGATTTATATATTTATTTTAATATATTATGTCATTCTATCAAAATTTATTCCTGTTTATTTCATAGTTTTGATGTAATGTGGTTGGGATTTTTGCTCTTGCTCTAATGAATTTTTACCGATATAAATAAAGTTTCCTTCAACTTCATAGAAATTGTTTTTTGAAATCTGTCACATATTTTAAGTAAATTTCTTTCATATCAACTGAAAAAAATAGTATATTTTATTATTCCTTGATAATTATCCCATTTTTTAAATTTTAAATCTTATTGAATTCACCTGAACCTCCAGAGATATTAAATACAAGTGATAGTAATGAATATCTTGTCTTGGTACAAACTGAAGAGGAAAGTATTTAATATTCCAGAATTTAATATGATTTCAAATATTTGATATTTTTGACAAATATTTTAAACATTTGAAACGGATACGTTAATTATTCCTATTTTGCCTATGGACAAAATTTATTAAGATTTAATTTATCAGGATTGTCATCAGACAAAATACATCCTGATTTGTAAGGAATAGCTAAATTTTGTCAGGTGCATTTCATATAATCATGTGGGTTTTGCCATATGTTTCCAGGTAAAAATAATAGCCAATGCTTATGTTTTCCTATGTGCCAGGCATAACTGAATATTTCACATTTATGAACTCACTGAGGCATGCCATATCATTGTGGTTGACTTGGAAATGAGGAAGCTAGCCACAAGAGGTCACATGTTTAAGGGGCATAATCAGGATTTCCAGCCAGAAGTCAAGTTCCAGATCCCTAGAACCACTATAAATATTGCCTCATCATATCCATCTATTTCTGGAATTTAGCAATCCTATGATACCTAGAATAAACTATACTTTTTCAATATGAAATAATCTTTTAAGATAGCATGGAATATAATTTTATAGTCTACCTTGTTGATTATATATAAATAATATTTGTTTATAAAGTTTTGTGTGAAAATAAATGTTTGGCATTTTGCTATTTGCAATATTTTACTTCTTCAATAAATTGAAATGGGAAGCTCTATTTTTTCTATGCTCAAAAATAAGTGAAACAATCTAGCACACACTGGTGTTATAGAAATTAAATATAATGCACATATAAAATTATTTTCATCAACAGCCTTTTGTAGTTGTATGTCTTTGATAACATTTTAAATTTCTTCCACAGCTGTTATTCTGTTCAAATTTACTGATGTGTTTTAAACTGTTTTTATATAATACCAGTAATCTATTTATCATAATGATATTCATTTTCACATTTCTAATATTGTAAATCGTGTGTGTGTGTGTGTGTGTGTGTGTGTAGGGATATAATTAATCATTTTATTTTAGCCTTTCATTTCCATCAGCCTGGCCAACTCCTATGCTCATTTTTCAAGACTTCTCTGGGAGGCCTTCTCCAACCTCCCAAAAGAAAACAATGTTTCCCTCCTGTGTGCTTGTGCTACTCATGTGCCCAGCACTAATTCCATTGTAGCATTTATCATGATTACATGTTGCCTCTCCTGTATTTTCAATACACTAACAGCTCCTCCAGGGAAGGAACACCATCATGTTTATTTCTATGTCCAAAACTCATGTATACTTGCCTCAAACCGTGTGAGGCATGGATAAATGAAGGAAGGCTAAAATGTATTTGCCTGGTGCTGCCATTTTTTCAAAGTATTAAAGATCAGATTATTTCAAATGTATTACCTTTACTCAGAAGGTGGTGTTTATAAAGTTGACAACAGGAAGTCTTCAACATAAAATCAATGGCCCATGTAACACCACCTCATTGTTCATGATATAATTAAGAGTTGATTTCTTTATCAGAAAGTGGAAGTTGACATTTCTTTTATTCAGAGACACTCTCCAATTGTGGATGGGACTAACTGTGACACTATTATATTTGAGAAAAATAACTGCTGGAGTTTCATCAAGGAAAAGAGAATAACTGAGACAGATTGGGAAAAAATATTTATTGTTTCTATATTTTAACAGTGCCTCTTTTTTTACTGTCTTATTTTTTCTTTGGGCATTGTTCTAAGTGTTAAGGAAAAACAAGTAAAAGTCCTGCCTGTTCTCAAAGAGCTGTATACCAGCAGAGAACACCTTAAATGGACAATTGGAATGAAATGAGTAAAATGCACTTCAAACAAATAATTTAAAACACCTTGCTGACTATTAATTATGTTCAAGATTTTATGTAATTAGAAATAAAAATAAGATACAGTACCTTCCCACAAGGAACTCATGATATAATAGTGGGACATGCATGGAAGTAGAAAATTAAAATAAAATAGAAATATCCACAATTTCTAAGGTAATACAGAGGAATCAGATAGTGAATCAGCAATGTATCATTCTTTGGGACTAAATACCCGGACTTGTAGACAAAAATTTAATAAATTTGTAACTAGTCATTTAGAAAATGCTGGGAGAAGTTAAAATTATCAACACCGCAGATGAGGTTTAGGAACAAATAGTATGAGAGAATATAATTTTAAAGGACTTTTAATAATGAATGAAAAATAGAGATTGCAAATGATGTAGCAGGCTGGAAACAGTGATTTGGACTGAAAATTATCAAAATCAATAGTGTTCTCTAGTTGCTGAAAATAATTTTAAACCAGTAGGTTCTTATGTAGGGGCTGAATCCACCAAGATATCTAGAACTATAACTTTTATATTAAAACTCTGGGCATGATATCTGGAGCAGTTGCTGCATTTGTAATGGGAAAATACCCTGTCCTAAGTGACTCCAATTTAAGAAGCAAATGTCAGTAGATACATACATTATTTTTGCAGAGAATTTTACATGAGCTTGAAGTAATACTTGATGTATTACCCAAAAATATTCTTTCAGTAAGCAAGAAGGAATTCATGCTCATTTCTTTCTCTATGTTCCTTTCCCAACTTTTATCCGATTATCCCAGCCTTTCTTTTTTTCATTCAACTGAAGATTTTTTTTTCCTTATTGACAGTGTTCTTCCTGTCTTCTAATAAGAAGTTAGGGCTCTGCAAATGAGCTAGTATGCCAGCAGATGACCCAGAGAGAGAAGAGAGCAGGCTACTCACCCTCACCTTACTTTCTTTGCACTGGCTCATACCTAGGAGGAGAACAGCACCCATGGCGGGGTGGGGGGTCAGATTCTCTGGGCCTCAGATTCTTCATATGAAAAATGAACACCTCAAATATGAACATCCTGACAACAGCTAATATATGATCCAGTATCAAATCTCCCAACTCTTATTCTAAACATTAGAAATTGATAGTCCTCCCCTTTACGTACTCCTTTTTCAAAGACTTCCTAAGGGTTATCAAAAAGGAAGGGGCCTACTTTTAGAAGAAACTGATTATGGAAATTAGGACCCATTTTGGTTTTAGAAGAAATGAGAACCTGAAGAAGACTAAGTCCTAACCTATTTGTATATACTCTTCCCTGTACTATATAATTTTAAATTATAGAACCAGGTTAAATGGTTCTAAGCTGGAGTCAGAGCCTGATCTGTTTCCACACATGGAATAAATGAATTTGTTCTTACCAACCTTGAAATAGCTGAATATTATACTCTGATGTTATGGTTTGGATATGAGATGTCCCCCAAAGATTCATTTGCTGAATGCTTGGTTCCCACTGCAGCAATATTCAGAGGTGGGGGGTTGGGAAAGTTATTTCAATGGATTAAAATCCATTGATGGATTCATAATTGAACAGGAGGCAGTAGAAACTATAGGAGGTGGGATCTGCTTAAAGGGAGTGTATCCTTAGGGGTGTGCCCTTGGGTACTATCTTGTCCCATCACTGTCTCCTGCCTCTCTCTTTATTTTTTTTTTCATTCTTTCTTTGCTTCCCAGCCACATGAGATATATAGATTTTCTCCACTACATACTTTGCCATGATATTCTGCCTCACCATAGGCCTAGAAACAGTGGAGCCAATTGATCATGGATTGAAATTTCTGAAACTGTAAGCCAAAATAAACCTGTCCTTCTCTAAGATGTTTTTCTCAGGTATTTTATCATAGCAATGAAAAGCTGACTAATACATGTGCCTTGATTGTGACATGTGCCTCAGGTTTTGGTTACTAATAACAAACTACTTAATGTTTCAAATATTTGCTTGTTTAAATAAGTTAGGTAAGACTTAAGACTACCTCTAGTCATTTTTTTATAGGGTATGAATTCTCATTTTTTCACGTGTATGGATTGCAGGATCACATTGGTTATACATCCATGTGTATACATACAGCAATGCTAGTGTCAGTTAGTTATGATGTCTTTCTTATATCTTATTTTTCTGACATGAAAAAGATGAAATTAGTGTAAGGACATATATATTATTAGACATGGTTCTGCATGTAAACATCACCTACTGTATCTGTTCTGAGAACAGTATTGTTGAGAAAAATTTCATTAAATGATTAATTCAATCAATAAATAGCCATTTATATGGGAATGTGTGTCTGCTGAAAAGAAAGAAGAAAATGGTCATGGTCCATGTGAAGGAGGACCTTAGAATAAGAAAGAAGTATTTTAATTAGCCAAATTATAAATGGAAAAAAGTTTTGGAGGCAGGCCCAAGCTTTCTTCTGTGATGTAAATTAATAAATTTCTGAATCTTTTCAATCAAGTACCTTTTTATTTTGTGATATACCGCAGTGTTTCCTAACACAGCTACATATTAATTCCACTGACAAAACCTTTAAAATATATATCCATGTCAGAATCCCATCTTCAAAAATTCTGTTTCTCCAATAAGAGAGGTAAATAGAGAGCCTACATCCTGGGAACAAATCTTTACTCCTCACACTTCAGATAGAGCCCTAATATCCAGAGTATACAAAGAACTCAAAAAATTAGACAATAAGAGAACAAACAACCCAATCAACAAATGGGCCAAGGACCTGAACAGACACTTCTCAGAGGAGGACATACAATCAATCAACAAATACATAAAAAATGCTCACCATCTCTAGCAGTCAGAGAAATGCAAATCAAAACCACCCTAAGATACCATCTCACTCCAGTTAGATTGGCAGCCATTATGAAGTCAAACAACAACAAGTGCTGGCGAGGATGTGGGGAAAAGGGTACACTTGCACATTGCTGGTGGGACTGCAAATTGGTGCAGCCAATTTGGAAAGCAGTATGGAGATTTCTTGGAAAGCTGGGAATGGAGCCACCATTTGACCCAGCTATTCCCCTTCTCGGTCTATTCCCTAAAGACCTAAAAAGAGCATGCTACAGGGACACTGCAACATCAATGTTCATAGCAGCACAATTCACAATAGCAAGACTGTGGAACCAACCTAGATGCCCTTCAATAGACGAATGGATAAAAAAAAAAATGTGGCATTTATACACAATGGAGTATTACTCTGCATTAAAAAATGACAAAATCATAGAATTTACAGGGAAATGGATGGCATTAGAGCAGATTATGCTAAGTGAAGCTAGCTAATCCCTAAAAAACAAATGCCAAATGTCTTACTTTGATATAAGGAGAGAACTAAGAACAGAGTAGGGACGAAGAGCATGAGAAGAAGATTAACATTAAACAGGGATGAGAGGTGGGAGGGAAAGGGAGAGAGAAGGGAAATTGCATGGAAATGGAAGGAGACCCTCAGGGTTATACAAAAGTACATACAAGAGGAAGTGAGGGGAAAGGGAAAAATAATACAAGGGGGACAAATGAATGTCAGTAGAGGGGGCAGAGAGAGAAGAGGGGAGGGGAGGGGAGGGGAGGGGAGGGGGGATAGTAGAGGATAGGAAAGGCAGCAGAACACAACAGACACTAGTATGGCAATATGTAAATCAATGGATGTGTAACTGATGTGATTCTGCAATCTGTATATGGGGTAAAAATGGGAGTTCATAACCCACTTGAATCAAAGTGTGAAATATGATATATCAAGAACTATGTAATGTTTTGAACAGCCAACAATAAAAAATTTAAAAAAAATAAATAAATAAAAAAGAAGGCCATTAAAGCCAGATTTCAGGAGCTCCCCAAAACAACCTTTCCTCAAATGAACATGACCACTGTAGGGAACCATGGAGTCACAGATACCTTATAACCACAGATGTGAGAGGATGGTTCCTTGCTGGGGCGTGGCTAACTGTGAGGTGTGATCTCATCAAAGTTATTAATACTGTTTTGTAATGTAAACCTATGTGAATAGAGAATTTGCATCAGTAATATTGAAGTTAAAACACTGAAACAAGGTGAAATCCAGAGGAGACTTGAGGCAGATCCTTTGTTCTGTTACACCTAAGTGGAAATTAACAGCTTGCTTCACCCAAATTAAGTTTTAAATTTGAGCTTAGTTTTGATTTAATTTATATTATATTTGCAAGTTTGGTTTGGTTCTTGGGCAACACTTTCATGCATAAGGAATTTAAATTTATTGTTACAGTTGTATGTAATAAAGTAACTTTGAAATAAATAGATTAACAATAATTAAAATAAATAACATTTAATAATTAAAAAAAAATTCTGTTTCTCTTGGTTCCCCCATTAGTCCAGTGGTTTCTAAGCTTAGCAGGCTTCAAAATCAAGTGGGTGTCCAATCCAAAGTAGGGAGGAGAGTAGAATGAATCAGACATTATTACCCTATGTGCATATATGATCACATGGCCGTGTAATTTTACATTGTATCATCTACAACCAGAAGAATGAGAAGTTACATTCCACTTATGTATGATGTGTCAAAATACATTCTGCCATCATATATAACTAATTAGAACAAATTTTTAAAATTACCTGGATGGCTCTCTGATTCAGTGGTCTGGGGTGGAGTCTGGGAATTTACATTTATAAGTGTTGCTCATGCTGCTGTTCTGGGACCATAATTTGAGAACAATGTATTAAACATTGCTACAAAAAAAGTATCAGATGATCATAATATCTTAAAACCTATTGGCTTCCCAGACTAGTCTTATGAAAATTCTAATTCAAACTATTAGGCATAGATTGGAGAATTTTTATTTTGACAATTACTTCAATGATTCTTCTCAAAGAACAAGTTTGGAAATCTCTACCATAAGAGACTTTAAGGAGAAAGTAAAAAAGGACAGTAGGAATGATGTCCCAGTTTTTTGCATGGTGCTGCTTCATGGACTGAAGCCACATGGCAGGTTAGCATGTGTTATCAATCTGTTCCCACATGGAAGGTCAGGAGAGATCTTGTTCCACCCTAATCTGCATTCTGTGGCCTTCCCTCTCCATGACTTTCTAACAGTTTTGGCTTTTATTCATGCCTGGATCTTCTCTATCTTGACCCAGCCAGCCTAACACAGCTGATTTCTTTAGCAATAGACCTATTTTTTTCTTCCTTTATTCATCACCTTTCTCTGTTGAATGTTGTTGAACAACAACCAGTATTTTCTCACTAAAGACTTTTTCCCTAGATGAAAAAAAAATGTGACTTTTATCCTCATTACAAAGTAAACTCTAAATAGTTTTTTCTCACATTTGAGATATATACTTTTTAAAAGAGAATTACAGTATTATTTGTATTTTCATGTTATTTAAACATACATAAATACAAATCTAATTTAAATGTCTCATAACTGTTATTAACTATGATAATGTAAACATAAAATTAAAACAAATAAAAACTGATAAACAATAAATTATAAATTAAAAATATAAATTTAATATACCAGATGATTTTACATTTGGGAAATATTTAGCTGTGTTTACTGATAAAATAATGCAGCATAATATACACTTCAATGTCTAAACTGCTTCTCTCTTTTGATATCAGTGATATTTATGCATATCTACATAACCTAGCTTTAGAAAATATATGAATAATGTCACGACTTTGAATTCTGATACATTAAAATTGGACCTCATGATTAACCCAAAGGCTTTAAGGGAGCAATCTTCAAATGCCAATTTTAGTTAGGTGTCCCTTGAGAACTCTCTAAATGTTTTTCTTTGCTTAAAGATAATTTAGTACTACTATATTGTTGAAAGCTTTGATAAATACCTATGTAATTCAACCAGTGCTACAAGAAGAAACAGCAGCAATTTTTCTTAAGGTATTTAGGTTTAATATCACTGTTAATGGTTGAAGTAACAGGGACAATCTGTATGATGCAGCTCACAAAGTGAACATGGAATGAGTTGCTTTGTCCTGCTTTTTCTGAGTTTATGTTCATGTACTCTGAAGTGGCCATACCAAAACTCTCCCTGACACTTTCCAGTTAGGTACCATGAGGTCATCATGAATACCATGTCCTGATAAAGATGACAACAATTTTTTATTGTGTATATATGTCCATATATACATACCCATAAACCCATATATGTGTGTGTGATGTGTGTGTAGTCACTATACACACATATTGTGTAATAGATGTACACAGAGAAATGGGAAGGAAGAAATAGAGAGGGTGGGGTAGGATATAGAACTACTTAAGAGTTGCTTGGCTATCTAGAGTAGTGGATCAGAATAACATGAAACCTTTCAAACTACAAATGTCTGCTGTGAGATTCTTACACTGAGACACTGTTTTGGGGGATTTCCTATTGTAGCAATACATTGTTGATAATGACAGTGTTTATATATCTTATGTTACAAAGAGAAAAAGGAACTTAAGGATCACTATATTCAAAAAAACACAAAAGCTACCTTTAATATCAAAATAGATGCTTTTCCTCAGTTGTAAATCTTTACCTCTCAGTCATGTTATATTTAGCAGCTTTCTTGAAACTCTTTTTCCCTATGATTCCTGAGAACTTACTCTCTGGCCTACTCTTTGATATGCAACCCCTCGTAATCCTTCTTTTCCCCTGGATTCTCTTCATCTTCCTTGTCTTTATATATATATATGTGTGTCCTATAATCATCTTCCTTTTCTATACTTTCATAACTAGCAATCACCTCACTTCCATAAAATATTCAGGACACTGCTAATCTTTCAATTATTAGGCAATAGAATACAGAAGATAGAGGTTAAGTAAATGGCTATATTAAATATAAATTTAAATAATCCCACTTCTTGTCACTATACTACGATTAAAATAATGAGCCTACTCTTTCAGGAAGTAGCAAAACATTGGGAAAATAAATTATAACCAGAAATTGTGGTCCACACCTATCTTAGCAGAGTAAAAACTTTCATTAGGAGTAAATGGTATAAAAATTCTTTATAGAATGTCATACCTGATTAACTCAATTTAGATTTTAAAGTTTTTTGAAGTCATATTTTTTAAAAATGAACAAATGATGACTCAGGAAGATTATCCTAGAAAAGAACTTTTGTTTTCAAATGTGTTCTTAATAAACAGGATTTTATAACAGGGGATAGTTTAACACACACACAAACACAAGATTAAGATAAAGATAAAAACAAAAATAGGAAGCTATGGAGGACTTTGCCCAATCTTTTTCTGGCCTATTCAAGAGACCTTTATACTGAATATTATTGAACTAAGAAAAAAAATAGCTTAGAAGACTTAACATGTTATTTTCCCTCAAAGAATTTAGAAATATATATTAGATATATTCATATGGACAAATTAGAAAACTACTCCGTGATTCTTAAGAGGTAATGCTAAAAGAGTCTGTGATACTTCCATATTCATTTAATTTTTACATTGTAGTCTTGGCTTTTACACAAAGTGACTTCACTAAACTTTAGTTTACTTATTGATGAAATGGAGTGTCTGGGTTAGATCAGATTATTAGTCAGTTTAGGCTATGTTATGCTGCAATGATACTTTAACACATAAATATTAGAGTCCAGACACAACAAATTTTTGTATTTTTCACAAGATAAATACTGGTCTGCAAAGATTCTAGTCCTTCCTGACAATTGATAACCCAGCTGCTGAAGGCCTTGTTGTATTGAGATACTACCATCTCAGCACAATTTTCAAAGAGCAACATGGTAGGAGAAAATACTGATGAAGAAGGCACATAGCTTTTAATTGGCTGGTCCTGAAAGAGGCATATATCACTCTCAGCACATCCAGTTGGTCAGAACTATACTCATGGTCTAAACTAACTGCAAGGTCATATGAGAAATGCAAAGAAGCGCACTCATATTTTGTGATCATTTCTAAATCTGCCACAATCTCACATTTCACAATAGGAGTCCTATACTTCTTTAATTACAAAGATTGGCATTGGACTATCCTTTTTTTATCAGGCTATTTACACAAGTTAAAACTTACTATCCAGAATGATTCAGTAAAGTAGGCAGCATCTCCCCAATTTTATAGATTAAAATAAAACAGGTTTATGAAAAAAAATTTCTTAGTATATATTTGGAGTTGAACTCTGTATCCAGGGCTGTTAATTTCAAATAATTTGCCAGTTCCTCCATTCCCACTGTCTCCCATGAATATAGTATAATAGAAGGGGTTTTTGAAAGTTTGTGCAATCCCAAAATGTGTTTTAATTGTGTTAAATGTCTTAATGGAACTATGCTTTTTGCTCTAATAAGTTTAAAGATATCTAAAGTGTCACATATCTGCACTTTTGATTGAAATTATATAAAAGTCATACAATGATGACAATTACCTATCGCTTGTTTAAAATTCTTATAGTCAATTAGAGGTTTTTGATGAATAAAATGAAAATGTTGCAAAATATTAAATCAATTGAGTAAAAAATAATAGGAATCCTTCATGAAATAATTTGGGTGTTAATGGGATAGACTGGATAATCACAAAGAGATTTATAGCTCAAGGATCCCAATAAACATTGTTGATTCCATATCTGTAACTTCTTGGCTTTTGCCAATTGAATGTATACGTAGATATTATCTCATTAGCTCTCCTGATGCTTTGTTTACATGGCACCAAGTCTAGAGTTATTTGGAAACCCCAGGTGATTGAATAAAGTTTTCCCTTTGCATTTGAAAGTTTGACATCAATTCATGCAACAAGAAAGTCATTAATTTAATGAATAATCACTGGAAATCCTCCCTTGTTCTGCCTCCACTAAGTTTATCCTTAATTAAAAAGATGCTTTCATCTATTCATTTAACTATATTCATTGAGTACTACTATATTTCTAGCACCATAGTAAACTTGAAGTTACAAAGATGAATATATCAGAAGTCTTGTCCTTATACTGCTCAAGATATCATGAACAAAGTGTTTTAACATTTGTTTTGGTTTATTTTTTCCCTTAACTGTGCCCAAACTACTCTCTTCCTACTTTACCTACTTCGTAATATAACTAAGCTTTTCATTATTTTATTAAGGCATTTGTGATCACATTGTCTAAATGGCACCTGTTTTCAAAATAGTTAGGAATATTAATTAGCTTGTCTTTCAACACAAAAGACAGAACTATGTTTTAAAATTTCAATTACCTTTTATCAGATTTGGTAATTTATTTATTTTACATATTTGTTTTGCAATAGTATGTAAACAAATGAGAGAAACAAAATATGGGTGGACTTTTTTTTAGCTGATACTTTTTTTTTTTTTTACAATCTCAGTATTTTGGAGAAATGAGTTACTGACATCTAAAATTTACAAATATACACCACTTTTCATTTGACAGAAACTCCTGAAAAGCACAGACAATTTCTTAAAGCAGAATAAATATAAAATAATAGTCTTTAGACTTTCCTTTTCTCTCTTTAAATTTTTATTGATTAGTTATTCTTAGTTTGCTTGTAATAGTTGGAAATGTCTTTGAGTGTTTTCAAATAAAGGGGGAAAAATGTACTGAGTTAATCCATAAATGCCCTCTTGTGACAGTCTCCAAAAATGCAGCTGCCTTTCCCCCTATTTACTGTGCTTTATTTTTTTCAAAACAATTTTATATATTCAGACTGTAATAACTTTGAGAAGCAAAAGTATCAGTTTTATATTTTATCTGATCTAATTAACATATCTCTTTAAAGTAAGGTCTGTGGTATTTTAAAATTTAGCAGAAAAACTTGTGAGAATCCTCTTTCCTGTCCTGGGTAGTTATAGGAAAGCCCTAGGGAATATTCTCCTTGTATTCTCACCTTATTCCTCCTTCAGGGACATGGTGAGGGAATTTTAAATGTTGTGAAAAGATCCTTTTTTCAACAGTTTTTTTTTATGAGGACTTGCAGGATCACAACTACATTTCTCAGAGTGATGAGTAAAAGATAATAGCATGAGTTAGCTCTAGCCATTCCCTCATAAATTTTTAATAATTTTAATCACTTATCTCACTTATGTTCTATGGTCATCTCTGGAGGTTCCAGAAGCAAACGTTATTATTTACATGTTAAAATAAAACAATGAATTATTAAAACTGTTAAGTGACTTGCCCAGAATTAAAAGTCAGTGAATCCTTTTATTGCCCAGCGCCTCCCATGGGTTTTCAAGGGACATACCTGCATTCAAAAATTTAGACGACTGCAAAAATTTTTCAATGTGCATTTCTTACAATTTATTTCTCAAGCTGTCTTTTAGGCCTAGAATACTTTAAGTCTTGTTTCAAAATTAAAAAAAATAAATAAATGGTGGAGAGTGTTTTCATTCCAAGCCTCAGTCTGGAACAACTCTCCATAAAGAAATAAATCATGAAATTTCTTCTTAAGAAGATGATATAGCATAGAATTTTGAAATTAGCCAGACCTGTGTTTGGAAAATTATTTATTTTTAAAAAATATACATATTAGTTTCTGCTTCTGAAAAATGGGAATAATAGTAATCTGACTCATGGAGTTTTAGAGTGATTAAACAGATTTATATATCTCTTCCCCTTAGTAGAGGCTTATAATCATTGTCCAGTATTGTTAGAAAAAAGTTTAAATGTGTAATGTGGACTCAAAAGAAAACACAATCTAAATTTTCTTTCTGGCTAAGATGGTCACATAACAATTCATGCCTACTCATTACTTCATTAGTTTTTATCCCTCAAATTTAAAAATAGTTTAATTGTATAGACGTGTTCATAGTAGATGAGAATAAAATTCAATAATATAAATCCTATTCAATAATATAAATAATAATATTTATATTAAATATGTGAGAAGGATAAAATTCAATAATATAAATCCAATTTATACTTTTATTATTAAATTAATTTGTTTATACTGAATTCTCTTGATAATAAAACCTGCCAATAAGTAACAGAGATCCACACACCTCCATCCCAATCTCATGCAGTCATTAAATTTACAAAGTCTTACCATCATTAACCAGAGGAGAAAGTGGTAGGGAGAACACAAATCAGTGATCTATGGTGGAACTCAGAGACAGGTGAACAAAGGAAGGTGAGAGGAGAAAACAGAGAATAGGGGGACTTGCCATTTTTAACCTCAAGAGTGAAAGCCTTGGGGAAATGAAAACTAAATCTCCTACCATTTTGGAAATGAACACAATGCATTTGGGAGAGTTACCAGTGAATAAAATTTTTTTTAAAAAATTATTTTATTTATTTTAACAAGGTATATATGACAGCAGAATGCATTTTGATTCATTGTACACAATTGCAGCACAACTTTCCATTTCTTTGGTTGTACACGATGTAGCATTGCACCATATATGCAGTCATACATCTACCTAGGGTCATGATGTCCATCTCATTCCACCATCTTTCCTGCCACCATGGAATGAGATTTTGTATCTTGGGAGTCATTGCAAATAACTATATCATTTAATTTTATAATCACATTTAACTTTTAAGTCAGAATGCAAAATAATATAAGAAATGATTACTGGCTATGAAATTTAAAAAGATGTCCCCATCTTTTGACGTCTACTTTCCCTCACCTTCCATACTCAATTGCCATTCTTATAAATTTTACTTTCTAAATATATCTTGAATCTTCCTATCCTTCTCCACCTTGACTAATACCACCCTAAAATACTGTTATCTTTTATCTGTGTTAAAATACTAGCTCCCAATTTGAGATTCCTGAATTGACTCCATTCCCCACTATCATCACTCCCACGTCACCACCAAACATACACAATGAATTTTGTCTCCAAACCACAGTCAGGTTGATGTTTTGACAACACAAATATGATGAAATAACACACATTCAAGCTTGGAATCTTGAATGATTTTTCTGTCCCTTATAGAATAAAGCCTAATCCTAACATCCCAAATCCCCTACTTGACCTTCCATGTCTACTTTTCCAATCTTTTGTCCATTCACTCTTTCCAGCAAGTTGTGGGCCACACTGCCCTTTGTCTCAAATTTTATCTTCAATTATTTTCTGTTTTAGAGCTTTTCCACCTATTTTTTTTCTGCTCTATTTTGCCTAATTAATATCTACACTTCTGATCTCAGCTAAAACTTCGTTTTCACAAAATAGTCTTGCCACCCCAGGACAAGTATAACATGTGTGCTATAGTCTAGCATACTTCTGGTTTATTTCCTCCAAACAACTTATCAAAGTTTATTCTTAATGCTTATTTGATGGTATGTTGATAAGTACTGGCTATTGGCTTCATTAGACTGTAAGCTCTGTGAGGCTGTGTCTATTTGTGCATAATTTAGGGCCTATAACTGTGCTTGGCACTAAATTGGTGCTCAAAATTTTTATTGAATAAATTGCTTATTTTTCTCCCTAATAGAATAATCATTATGTGTTTAGTCTTTCTTTAGGACAAACCTTGGACCTATACAATATTTTCACTCTTTGCTTTTTCTTCCCAATTCCAAACTGATCCCTAAATTTGCCAAATAACTTAACTATCTTAATCCAACGGTGCCACCTGTGGGCCCTTCTTTGCCTCACATAACTTTGCTTCATCTTCTTTTCCTTTAAGGGGAATTAGGCATCTGATGTACACTCCATATCCTTCTTCCTTAGTTGCACACATAACTAAGTTTAACTTAAATCAGTCTCTTTTTTACACACATGTGCACACATCCTTCGAAACATCCTTTTTCTTTTTATTTAAAATTTTGTTCTTCTCAGGAAATTTTCCTGCACTTCGTTTCTTCTTCTTCTTCCTCCCTCTCAGCTTTTTTCTCTTCCTTAACTATAACTTTTCACTATAACTTTATTTCTGGAGAAAAATATATTCAAAGTTCCAGAAGTTTCCAGATTTTAGCTTAGAACTTTTACAGTAGAACTTTCTAAAAGAGCGTTGATTTACCAAACCAAGGTGGTGTTATTTGTCCCACTGCCATTCCAATAAAGCCTAGAATTCCAGAATGAGACCATGTTCTGTATTTATTTCAGTGGAAAACTTCTACAGATAGTAAATTTATATAATCTCAATGAATTACTTTCTTATTAAGTAATGAGTTGCCAATCATTCATCTGTGATATTACATGTTAGTAAAATAATTCATTGTGAGTTTAGTGACAAGAAAATTAACAATAAAAAGGCAAAAGGAAGATAAGGTTGTTACCTTATAATATTCAGTATAGAATATTACTTCCTCATCACAGCCACAGTGATAAATCATCTAATCTTTCTGAAATTACATATGAAACTCAACAAGCTAAATGATCTTATGAACCAAAACTTTCATATATAATCTGGATATTTTACAGTACATAGAAGAAAATGATAATAAATAAAATAAATGTTAAAGAATCCTTAAATGTTTAAATCAATTCATATGGGTATCGATTTCTTGACTACTTTAGTATGAGCTATTACGTCATTCTACATGTCTTTAAACCCTCAATCTATAAACAACTGGATATTATTTAGAGTTTTCCATAGGTTAATAGTTCAATTTAGAAATTATGGCCAAGGGCTGGGGTTGTAGCTCAGTGGTGGAACGCTTGCCTAGCACATGTGAGGCACTGGGTTCGATCCTCAGCACCACATAAAAACAAATTAATTAAATAAATAGTCCATCTACAACTAAAAATAAAATTTAATTATGGCCAAAATTACTTCTACATTTAGAGCATGAAAACTAAGAAGAGGAATTCATAGGTTAACCCTGTGAATTATCCATATGAGTTCCATAAATATCTTAACAAGTTATATTATCAAATCTTATAAGGACAAATTTATCATCAAATTGAAGCCATTGGGCAAGGCGTGGTGGCACAACCTGTCATCATAGCGGTTTAGGAGGCTGAGGCTGGAGAATTGCAAATTCAAAGATAGCCTCAGCAATTAGGGGGGCCCCAAGCAATTTAGTGAGAACTTAAGCCATTTAGTGAGACCCTGTCTCAAAATAAAAGTAAAATGGGCTGATGATGTGGCTCAGTGGTTAAGCATCCCTTGGTTCAATCCAAGGTATCAAAAGAAATTTAAAAAATTCAAGCCATCAAACATTTAGTTAGCAGTGACTTGACTTGCATACTATGAGAATACATAGATGAGAAAACCCAAATTCCCTGCTTTTGGAAAATGAGGAGACCACACTGGAAAACTATTTCAAAAGAAAGAATATTTTTACAAATATTAATCATTCTTCAAGATTTTATGATGACCTCTTGAGTGTGGCCATCATCTAGCCATTCCCCACATACGAAATCTGAAATAAGTATTCATTACTTTGAGTAGTGTTATCATAATTCTTTTAACACTTTTTCAGTGTAAGGAATTATAGCCAAAAATTTAAAAATTAGTCAAATAATCCTGAGAGTACTTTTACAGAAAAGAGTGAATTTATAGAAAATTTACATTTTACTTTCTTAACAACTGAGAAAATATTATGGTGAACATCCTGCAAATAGCATGTGTATTGAAAATTTAAAGTTCCAATTCTGACATGAGTATCATAGTATATAACCTTTGTTTTTGAATTTTTTTTATTTTATCAAAATAGAGAGCAGTTTGTGAATTTAAAGTTCTTTATAAGATTATTATATTTAGATGCCTAAATATTTTCATAGAAGAATTCAAATTTGATAATGTGTATTTTACTATATTATTTTTCTCTACATGAGTGTTTTGGGGGCATGTGATTATTTTTCTCTGAATCTAGGAGGTAAAAGCAAACTAAACAAAAAATTTAAATTATGGCCAATTTAAATTATTGGACTAGCCACATCATAAGATCCTGTAAACAAAATGTCTAGTCTGCAGATATGAGTAATGCATCCATGTTACACTGCTATGGAGCTGGGCCACTTAACTATCTGTCCAAAAGTTAAAAGAAGACAACACTCAAACCACTTCATATTGACCTTTTGAATAACACTAGGATCAACATGGACAAATTTCTATATCCAAATATACTCTGTTTAAGTCAACTTAAACATCTGAGATAACTATAAAATTATTATTAAATTATTTATAATTATTATTAAATTATTTATAACTATTCAGAGGTCCAGTATTTCTAAATAAAGCATGTTTATAAATTGATTATACTCATAAAAGTGTGAATCCCATGTGCTGTTGATATATTCTTCTATATCATATGTATTAAGATTAGAAAACATGATCCCAGGTGGAGACCCTTTAGAATACCTTAATCACTGGAATAGTAAGAAATAAGTAACTGCATAATTGCAGCACTATACCCTATAACCAAGTATAGATTCAACTGAAGTGTCCATCAGCTGGTGCATGGATAAAGAGAATGTGGAATATATGCACAATGGAATACTATTCAGCCTATAAAAAGAAGAAAATTCTTACATTTGCAGCAACATAGATAAACCTAGAGGACATTATGTTAAGTGAAAGATACACCAAACACAGAAAGACATCTACTATATGACCCCATCATATGTGAAATCTAAGAAAGTTAATCATAGAAACAGAGTAGGATGGTGGTTACCAGGAGTTTGAGGAGTGGGGTTTGGGAAGATGTTGGTCAAGGGATACAAATTTCAGTCAAGAAAAACAAGTCCATAAGATCTATAGCACAACCTGGTGTCTACAATTAATAATGATGTATTACATTCATGAAAATTGCTGAGTAGATTTCAAATGTTCTCACCACCAAAAATGTATGTGAAATAGTGAATATGTTAATTAGCTCAATTAAGCCATTCCATTATGTGTACTTTTTTCAAAACATAATATTATACAATAAATACATATAATTTTTATTTGTGAATTTTAAAAAGAGAAATAATAACCAGTACTAGTACATTTATTAGTGAAAAAAACAAATACTACATATACCCTCTAAAATTATAGCATATATTTTAATTTAATATCTTCTTCATATGATTAGTAAATATTTTCATGTAGGGTAACTAATAAGAAAAACTTAAGAAAAGGATCTGAATTTTCCCAGAAAACCATGAAGTCCAAACCAAATTACTATCCTTAATATTAGCCTATTTCTATCTCTAATCATATAATGTATTATGCTGATTTTTTTCTTCATCATAACTATTAAAGCTTATTTGTACCATATTACATATTTTGTGTTAAGTTATAAAAATAACAAATTATATTTCAGGTTAAAATATCTTTTCAGATCACCAACACGACTTAAATAATAAAATCAATGAAAATTTGCATTTTTATTGAACAACTATTTTAATATATTTTTATAATAAAATACATAATGTACAATTTTCACATTCACATTATAGGACTATTTTCTATAATATGAATTTCTTATTCACACTAAAGGAAATTACATGTTCTTAAACAATATTAAAGTATTGAAGAGTCATAAAAATGAAGATAAAATTATTTAGTCCTTCTCCAGAACTGGCATTTTTAACTGTACAAATCTTAAAATTCCAAAGGATTTGAGGGGTCATTTCCTTCTGCTTCCTCTTCCCTACCACTTATCAAGTTCACATGGAATTGAACTAGACTCAAATATTGTTCCACAAATGTTTTCTTTTTTTTAATTTTTTATTGTGGGTTGTTAAAAACATTACAAATTTCTTGACATATCATATTCGACACTTTGATTCAAGTGGGTTATGAACTCCCACCTTCACCCCATACACAGATTGCAGAATCACATCAGTTACACATCCATTGATTTACAAATTGCCATACTAGTGTCTGTTGTGCTCCGCTGCCTTTCCCATCCTCCACCCTCCCCCCTCCCCACCTCTCCCCTCCCCTCCCCTCCTCTCTCTCTACCCCCTCCACTGTATAACCCTGAGGGTCTCCTTCCATTACCATGCAATTTCCCTTCTCTCTCCCTTTCCCTCCCACCTCTCATCCCTGTTAAATGTTAATCTTCTTCTCCTGCTCTTCGTCCCTACTCTGTTCTTAGTTACTCTCCTTATATCAAAGAAGACATTTGGCATTTGTTTTTTAGGGATTGGCTAGCTTCACTTAGCATAATCTGCTCTAATGCCATCCATTTCCCTGTAAATTCTATGATTTTGTCATTTTTTAATGCAGAGTAATACTCCATTGTGTATAAATGCCACATTTTTTTTATCCATTCGTCTATTGAAGGGCATCTAGGTTGGTTCCACAGTCTTGCTATTGTGAACTGTGCTGCTATGAACATCGATGTAGCAGTGTCCCTGTAGCATGCTCTTTTTAGGTCTTTAGGGAATAGACCAAGAAGGGGAATAGCTGGGTCAAATGGTGGCTCCATTCCCAGCTTTCCAAGAAATCTCCATACTGCTTTCCAAATTGGCTGCACCAATTTGCAGTCCCACCAGCAATGTACAAGTGTACCCTTTTCCCCACATCCTCGCCAGCACTTGTTGTTGTTTGACTTCATAATGGCTGCCAATCTTACTGGAGTGAGATGGTATCTTAGGGTGGTTTTGATTTGCATTTCTCTGACAGCTAGAGATGGTGAGCATTTTTTCATGTACTTGTTGATTGACTGTATGTCCTCCTCTGAGAAGTGTCTGTTCAGGTCCTTGGCCCATTTGTTGATTGGGTTGTTTGTTCTCTTATTGTCTAATTTTTTGAGTTCTTTGTATACTCTGGATATTAGGGCTCTATCTGAAGTGTGAGGAGTAAAGATTTGTTCCCAGGGTGTAGGCTCCCTATTTACCTCTCTTATTGTTTCTTTTGCTGAGAAAAAACTTTTTAGTTTGAGTAAGTCCCATTTGTTGATTCTAGTTATTAACTTTTGTGCTATGGGTGTCCTATTGAGGAATTTGGAGCCCGACCCCACAGTATGTAGATCGTAGCCAACTTTTTCTTCTATCAGACGGCGTGTCTCTGATTTGATATCAAGCTCCTTGATCCATTTTGAATTAACTTTTGTGCATGGCGAGAGAAAGGGATTCAGTTTCATTTTGTTGCATATGGATTTCCAGTTTTCCCAGCACCATTTGTTGAAGATGCTATCCTTCCTCCATTGCATGCTTTTAGCCCCTTTATCAAATATAAGATAGTTGTAGTTTTGTGGATTGGTTTCTGTGTCCTCTATTCTGTACCATTGGTCCACCCGCCTGTTTTGGTACCAGTACCATGCTGTTTTTGTTACTATTGCTCTGTAGTATAGTTTGAAGTCTGGTATCGCTATACCGCCTGATTCACACTTCCTGCTTAGCATTGTTTTTGCTATTCTGGGTCTTTTATTTTTCCATATGAATTTCATGATTGCTTTCTCTATTTCTACAAGAAATGCCGTTGGGATTTTGATTGGCATTGCATTAAACCTATAGAGAACTTTTGGTAATATCGCCATTTTGATGATGTTAGTTCTGCCTATCCATGAACAGGGTATATTTTTCCATCTTCTAAGATCTTCTTCTATTTCTCTCTTTAGGGTTCTGTAGTTTTCATTGTATAAGTCTTTCACCTCTTTTGTTAGGTTGATTCCCAAGTATTTTATTTTTTTTGAAGATATTGTGAATGGAGTGGTTGTCCTCATTTCCATTTCAGAGGATTTGTCGCTGATATACAGGAATGCCTTTGATTTATGCGTGTTGATTTTATATCCTGCCACTTTGCTGAATTCATTTATTAGCTCTAATAGTTTCTTTGTAGAGCCTTTTGGGTCTGCTAGGTATAGAATCATATCATCTGCAAATAGTGATAATTTAAGTTCTTCTTTTCCTATTTTGATGCCTTTAATTTCTTTCGTCTGTCTAATTGCTCTGGCCAGTGTTTCGAGAACTATGTTGAACAGAAGTGGAGAGAGAGGGCATCCCTGTCTTGTTCCAGATTTTAGAGGGAATGCCTTCAGTTTTTCTCCATTCAGAATGATGCTAGCCTGAGGCTTAGCATAGATTGCTTTTACAATATTGAGGTATGTTCCTGTTATCCCTAGTTTTTCTAGAGTTTTGAACATAAAGGGATGCTGTACTTTGTCGAATGCTTTTTCCGCATCTATCGAGATGATCATATGGTTCTTATTTTTAAGTCTATTGATGTGGTGAATAACATTTATTGATTTCCGTATATTGAACCAGCCTTGCATCCCAGGGATGAATCCTACTTGATCATGGTGTACAATTTTTTTGATATGTTTTTGTATCCGATTCGCCAGAATTTTATTGAGGATTTTTGCATCTAGGTTCATTAGAGATATTGGTCTGTAGTTTTCTTTCTTTGAAGTGTCTTTGTCTGGTTTAGGTATCAGGGTGATGTTGGCCTCGTAGAATGAATTTGGAAGTTCTCCCTCTTTTTCTATTTCCTGAAGTAGCTTGAAAAGTATTGGTATTAGTTCCTCTTTAAAGGTTTTGTAAAACTCTGCTGTATACCCATCCGGTCCTGGGCTTTTCTTAGTTGGTAGTCTTTTGATGGTTTCTTCTATTTCCTCAATTGATATTGGTCTGTTTAGGTTGTCTATATCCTCCTGACTCAATCTGGGCAGATCATATGACTTAAGAAATTTATCTATGCCTTCACTATCTTCTAATTTATTGGAGTATAAGGATTCAAAATAGTTTTTGATTATCTTCTGTATTTCTGAAGTGTCTGTTGTGATATTGCCTTTTTCATCCCGTATGCTAGTAATTTGAGTTCTCTCTCTTCTTCTCTTCGCTAGCATCGCTAAGGGTCTGTCGATTTTGTTTATTTTTTCAAAGAACCAACTTTTAGTTTTGTCAATTTTTTCAATTGTTTCTTTTGTTTCGATTTCATTAATTTCAGCTCTGATTTTAATTATTTCTTGCCTTCTACTTCTTTTGCTGTTGTTTTGCTCTTCTTTTTCAAGGATTTTGAGATGAAGTATGAGATCATTTATTTGTTGGTTTTTTCTTTTTTTAAGGAATGAACTCCAAGCAATGAATTTTCCTCTTAGAACTGCTTTCAATGTGTCCCATAGATTCCGATATGTTGTGTCTGTGTTTTCATTTATCTCTAAGAATTTTTTAATTTCCTCCTTGATGTCTTCTATAACCCATTGATCATTCAGTAACCTATTGTTCATTCTCCAAGTGATGTATGCTTTTTCCTTCCTTCTTTTATCGTTGATTTTCAGTTTCATTCCATTATGATCAGATAAGATGCATGGTATTATCTCTACTCCTTTATATTGTCTAAGAGTTGCCCTGTGACATAATATATGATCTATTTTTGAGAAGGATCCATGTGCTGCTGAGAAAAAAGTGTAACTGCTTGATGTTGGGTGGTATACTCTATATATGTCAATTAGGTCTAGGTTATTAATAGTGTTATTGAGTTCTATAGTTTCCTTATTCAACTTTTGTTTGGAAGATCTGTCCAGTGGCGAGAGAGGTGTGTTGAAGTCTCCCATGATTATGGTATGGTGGTCTATTAGACTCTTGAACTTGAGAAGAGTTTGTTTGACGAACATAGCTGCACCATTGTTTGGGGCATAAATATTTATGATTGTTATGTCTTGTTGGTGTATGGTTCCCTTAAGCAGTATGTAGTGTCCCTCTTTATCCCTTTTGATTAACTTTGGCTTGAAATCTATTTTATTTGATATGAGTATGGACACTCCTGCTTGTTTCCGAAGTCCATATGAGTGATATGATTTTTCCCAACCTTTCACCTTCAGCCTATGTATGTCTTTTCCTATCAAATGCGTCTCCTGTAGGCAGCATATTGTTGGGTCTTGTTTTGTGATCCATTCTACTAGCCTGTGTCTCTTAATTGGTGAGTTTAAGCCATTAACATTTAGGGTTATTATTGAGATATGGGTTGTTCTTCCAGCCATATTTGTTTATTTCTGTTACTAAACATGGTTTGTTTTCCTCTTTGATTATTTCCCCCCCCTTTACTGTCCTACCTCCCACTGTTGGTTTTCATTGTTATTTTCCATTTCCTCTTCCTGTAATGCTTTGGCGAGGATGTTTTGAAGAGATGGTTTTCTAGCTGCGAATTCTTTAAACTTTTGTTTATCGTGGAAGGTTTTAATTTCATCTTCCATCCTGAAGCTTAATTTCGCTGGATACACAATTCTTGGTTGGAACCCATTTTCTTTCAGTGTTTGAAATATGTTATTCCAGGATCTTCTAGCTTTCAGAGTCTGTGTTGAAAGATCAGCTGTTATCCTGATTGGCTTACCCCTAAATGTAATCTGCTTCCTTTCTCTTGTAGCTTTTAAAATTCTCTCCTTATTCTGTATGTTGGGCATCTTCATTATAATGTGTCTAGGTGTGGATCTCTTATGATTTTGCACATTCGGCGTCCTGTAGGCTTCTAGGATTTGGGATTCTGTCTCATTCTTCAAGTCTGGGAAGTTTTCTCGTATTATTTCATTGAATAGACTGCTCATTCCTTTGGTTTGGAGCTCTGTACCTTCCTGTATCCCAATGACTCTTAAGTTTGGTCTCTTAATGTTATCCCATATTTCTTGGATGTTCTGCTCATGGTTTCTTAACAGTCTTGCTGAGCTGTCTATGTTCTTTTCCAGTTGAAATACTTTGTCTTCATTGTCTGATGTTCTATCTTCTAAGTGTTCTACTCTGCTGGTAGTATTCTCCATTGAGTTTTTAAGTTGGTTTATTGCTTCCTGCATTTCTAGGATTTCTGATTGTTTGTTTTTTATAACCTCTATCTCCCTGTATAGTTGATCCTTTGCTTCCTGGATTTGTTTGCGTAATTCGTTGTCGAAGTGATCTTTCATTGTCTGATTTTGCTGTTTAATGTCTTCCTTGATACTCCAGATCATCTGAAGCATGTATATCCTGAATTCTTTATCTGACATTCCATCTGCTGCAGCTGTTACCTCTTCTAAAGTTGCGTTGACCTGCATTGCTTGTGGTCCTTTCTTTCCTTGTCTTTTCATACTGCTTGCGTATCTTTCCTGCAGGTGCGGGCGGCGGCTCTGCTCTCTCCTTATTCCAATTGGGGTGTCGTGGCTACCACGCCGGCAGGTCACTGGGCCTGTTCTGGGAGCTGGCGGCGGCTCTGTTCTGCCCCTACTCCAATTGGGGTGACGAGTGTACCACGCCGGCAGGCCACCGGGCCTGATCCGCCAGTCGGTTGCAGGTTTGCCTACCCTGCAGACGCGGGCGGCGGTTCTACTCTGCCCCTACTCCAAATGGGGTGTCGTGACTACCCCGCCTGCAGGACGCTGGGCCTGTTCCTGGCACGGGCGGCGACTCTGCTCTGCCACTACTCCAATTAGGGTGGTGTTTGTACCACGCCGGCAGGCTCCTGGGCCTGATCCGCCGGTCTGTTGTAGGTCTGCCTACCTTGGAGGCGCGGGCGGCGGATCTGCCCTGCCCCTCCTACCACGCCTGCGGACCCCTGGGTCTGATCTGCAGTTTGATCACTGGTCTGCTCACCCTGCGGGCACGGGTGGCGGTTCCGCTCCGCCCCCACTCCAATTGGGGTCACGTGACCACCACACCGGCAGGGCCTGATCCGGGCGTGGGAGAAGGATCTGCTCTGCCCCTACTCCAGTTGGGGTGACATGTGTACCACACTGGCAGGCCACTGGGCCTGACCCGCCAGGCTGTCACAGGTCTGTTTACCTTGCAAGCGCGAACGGCGGCTCTGCCCTGCCCCTCCTACCACGCCCATGTACCACTGGGTCGCGGGTCTGCCCACCTTGCGGGTGCGGGTGGCGGCTCCGCTCCGCCCCCTCTCCAATTGGGGTCACGCGGTCACCACGCTGGCGAGCCGCTGGGCCTGCTCCGGGCGCTGGCGGCGGCCCGGCTTCTCCCCTCTGGCTCAACGACAAATTGAGGAGACTCGGGTGACTGTGCCTCACCCCCCCTACCAGGAGACCAACTGCTTATGTCACCGCTGGTATTGATGAAGTTCTCTCCTCCGCCGCTTTCTGCTGACATCAGATCTCTGCCATGTTGGTATCCTATGCGAATGGCAGCATTTCGTTCCCCTTGCCGGGCAACCAAAGCAACGGGTGAGTCCTGACCGGCCCTCAGCAGGACCCGGACCAAGAAGCAGTTTCCGCGGGCTCCTAGCCCCGGTCCAGGGAAGTTCCGGGAGCTGGAACTCGGCCGCTCCGTGCTCGGTGTAAGCTCCTATAAGTGTAAGCTCCAAGAAGCAGCCTCCGCAGGCTCCGTAGCCCTGGGCCAGGGCGGTTCCGGGACGGTTCCGGGAGCCGGAACTCGGCCGCCCCGCGCTCGGTGTTTGCTCCGATAAGATCAGGTTCTAAGAAGCACCCAGGCGCTGAACCCTAGCAATCTGTCTGCAAGCCGCAGGCGAATTGCAGCCTGAAATTACCTGATCTATGGCTGAATGAGCTGCGGTCAGTCGAAAACAGGGAAGGTGATGTCAGTTTACCAACATGGTGGCTGCTGGCCTCCTCTGTGGTCTGACCGGTGTGGAGAACCGAGATGGACCGCTTCCTTCCCCCGTCTCGAACCCAGAATTCAGCCCTGAGTATGGTGCTTGCACGGCTGGCAGAAACTGCAGCGCTGTAACCCTGTGTCTCTATCCCAGCGCGCGCTGCAGACTCTAGCCGCGGGGCGATTTGCTGAATAAGCAGTGTTACCCTCCGTGCGACAAACCTCTCGCGTTTGAGTCCCCGTAGCCGATCCTCGTGCGATGGAAATCCTTCCTCCAGGTTCCGGAGCACCCCACTATTGCTGGAAATTCCTAACAAGATATCCTTTAGCCGTCCTGACTTGTCATACTCCCACACAGTGAAGCAGCACACGGGGGCAATGCACTCCCCTCGCCGCCATCTTCCTTCTCTCTGTTCCACAAATGTTTAACTCCAAAAGCTAAGCCTGATTAGTCATTATTAAATTTTAAATATTTACATTCAGTACTCTTATATTCAAAATACTTGATGGATAAATTATTTAAACCATTAATCTAGTGAGTATGTAATGGAAGAGGAAGAATGAATGCAAATATGGTTGTATATGTAAAGTTCATTCCTTTATTCAACAAGTATTTTATGAAGCATCTGTTATTTGACATATATCATTTTTAAATATTTTAATGTTGGTATATTTTTTATACCTTTACAATGTATTCCTTTATGGTTCTTAAAATAAATAGGTCAAAATGGCTATTTTTACTTTATATGTATCTTACTTTTACTTCTTCAATTTCATGTATGTATTTCAAACAATGATTTGAATAAACATCATTTGTAATTAGGAAATAAGTCCATGTTATAATATTGTGTAGTTATGAAGCAACATAATAATTTATTGTTACCACTGTTTTCTTAACCACCTCAAGACTCAAATATGTCTGTGTGGGTGAGTGTGCTATGTTCTATCTTCTGTGGCTGGGCTTGAACAATGTTGGTCTTCAAGAACTTTATTCAATATCACTCATTTTTCTGCATGAAAATAAAATGAACACAACTGGTGCTACTGGCAGAGGACTGATAGTTAACCTCTTTATGGGATATAATAGATCTAATAATTATAAATCATTTCTCTGAATTTGTTTAATTTTTTATGATCATATAAATACAATAGCTTTCTTCGCTTTTAATAACACTGAATGTGAATTTTGGAAATCATCATGTGAAAATAATAAGAGATTCACATAAAATATATGGTTTTATTTATCAAAGGATGATAACAATTACATATTTAGTAGTAGAAATATTTACTTAGGCATACACACATGTATTAATATTTACATATATGCACATTTATGTATATTTCCCCCTCTGAACCTTATTCTCTCTAGATTTTTGACAGAGAAAGAAAGACATTGATTCTAAGAACTTTGAATACATTATAGTTTTCTGGGGATGGATGGAAAATTTAAAAAAAAAAAAACTGTTAAAATCAAAAGGATTTACCCCAAGAAATTTTTTTTATTTAACCAAAGCTACAGTAATAAATATTATATTATTTATAGTAGGTATAATCAATGAATGTCATTATAAAGCTACCCATAATTTAGTGTACTTAAAACATAAATGTGGTGTCATTTAACTGCTGACAAACCAGTTTTATTGATAGAAATAGCTTGAGTTGAAAGAAGGATCTTAAAAAGTTTATAGCTTTATTTTTTCAAGCACCACAAACTAATAAGCAAAAACATATGAATTAGATAAAATACTTCATTAAGTTACTTTTATTGGGTAAGTCAATGTGATATGATTACATTTCAGAGACATTTAATTCCCCGTCATATAAAATCACATTGATGTTTGGTTATATTTTCTCTTCTGGTGATGTAGCCATTCAAAGTATTTTACTACTATCAAAGCAGAGATAATGTGGAGTAAAACTAAAGTCATTTTCATCAAAGCTAATCATAAATTTTATTTTCCTAAGTGTTTCCTGGAGTAATCGCATTGCAGGTCTATAAAGGAGACTCTTAAAAGTCCTCTTGGGTCTTGGGTTCTAATTAGAAAGAATCCCATCAAACTTGGGAGCATTGCTGTGATGATAGTGAGGAGAGAAAAACAAAAACACCCACATTTGGTTCATGAGGCTTTGGATGAACCCATTGAACACTGATATTTTAGGAAGGTATTTCTTAATGTTGCAAGTATAATTGGCCATTCATTACTTAGATGGCCAGCCCCGCAGTGGTTTGCACCCATTTGTGTAACTCATGTAAATGCATAAATGCTCCCTTTGAAATGACATAAAACTTGAATCACCACATAAACTAGCAAATGATAGTTGCTCGCTGTCTTGTACACAGGTCCTTTTTTATTGGTTAAAAAAGGTAGGTGAACATCACAGATGCAAAATGTTTGTTGTTAAGAATGTGTGTTTACAGGTGTGGAATACCCTAAGGATGGGTAGAACTGATACCCTGCTGCAGGTGCAGACTTTAATAAACAGGAACTTGTCTTTCCTCTAATCACTTGTCTCCTTTATCATGCTTTCGGATTATCTCAATTCACATTAAGTATCACTTGTGCATAAAGCATATACAGTGTACTATATTTATTTAGATATAAATGTGACTAGATCTTCTGTGAATAAAACCCAAAATGCATTCACATGAGAAAATGGAGTGGTTTAATTTAAATATTTTAGGAGTGCTAGAATACTAATAAACATCTGGAAGAACAGATAAAACTAGATAAATGTTTAGCCTTGTTATGAGTAACACACTAGCATACGATTAGGTTTATAATGGTTGTAATTTAACAAAACTGTTGTATGAAATATTTTGTTTAGCATTCATTAAAAACTGTTAATGCACTTGTGTTTTTCATGGACTAAATTTTTTTGCAGCAGACGCACGTTATTAGTATAATACAAATATGCTAAAAAGCAAACAGTTTGGTGTTAAAATGTTTTAAGTAGGATTGTGAAAAGAAATTTTACACCAATCTTCATTTTTTTCCTTTTTACAGGAAAAATTTTACCACAAATTCCATATTTTAATGATATTATACCAACTCTATTTTTTAAACTCATTTTGTCACTGTTTTGTAACAGAAACACTGTAAATATTATAGATGTGGTAAACTATTATACTTGTTTTCTTATAAATGAAATGATCTGTGCCAACACTGACAAAATGAATTAATGTGTTACTAAGGCAACAGCCACATTACATGCTTTCTCTTTCACAGTAGGCAGCAGAGCATATGGTTTTCTCTTAATGGAACGCTAGCTTCTCATTAACATACCAGTAGCAGTGTCAGAACTTACAAACCAGCATAACAGGGAGATGGAAAAACTTATAAATTAGACCCTTTCAGTACTATTGAGAAGGAAATGACTGATGTTCTAAGGTACAATATTTAGCTAATACTGTGCCCTTTTCTGCACCTTCTTTCTACAAAAAAAAAAAAAAGATACACAACTTTTTTCTTATAATAAATATAAATATAAATATTGAAGAGCAAGTAATTTTTACCCTGCTTGTGAGAGTGATTGGCACCCTGATTTTGATAACTCTTCTTTAAAATAATGTTTCATTGCCGTTTTGCTCACAGTGTGTTTTAAACAGCTGTATTTTCACCATCCTCTTTCAATACAGTGAAGCAGTTGAAATATAAAGCTAATTTTCCTGTCTTCCTCAATATGAAAATCCATCAGGTAAACAGAAAATGAGGATGAGAGGGCACCCATTGATTTCCTGGAGGGTAAGGATGACTCTTCCAGCAACACAAGTGGAGCCTCCAAGAGGTTATGATTGGTAGTGAAGGGAAGAGAAGAAGAATTATTTTATGTAGTTCCCATTTCATGTGATTTAAACTATACTTAACTGTCTCATAATAATTACAGCAATTTTGAATTTTTATATGTTTTTCTTAGTTTCAAGGTCCCTCTCACTGAGAACTCAGCTCTGCTCTGTAGAGGGAATAGATCAATGTCATGTCTTAGGAGATGCATCTAAAAATTTAAACCTACCCAGATGGCATAGAAATTATACTTATATATAGATAATCATGACACACTACATGACCTCACATTCTAGGAATTCCATAAATGAAGTGGGTTTTATCATTTGTGTTTTTAAATTTTCATTACATTTTCCTATAATGAGATGGTTGAGTGATTTAAAAACGAAATATAAAGTCATGAAAAATTGACCTATATTTTGGGGTTACTGTATATTAATTGCCAGAAAGAAAGCATACATATGAATCCTCTGATAATCAAAACTCTTGAGAGAAAAAAAAGTGGATAATCATTCATCCCAAAGACTACACAAATTGAATTCACTGCATGGAAAATTTCCCAAAGAGTCCAATCATTTAGTTGGCTCTTTCTGTAATGATGTTTGTAGACGTACTCTTTAAATCCATAGTATGATGAATTGTAATGATATCTTTCAAAAGAATAAGTCAGGAATGTGTTAATAATACAAATAGTATTTCTCTTTTAATCACAAAAATATAAAAACACTCTGATCATTGGTATCCTAAGTATTTCATTGATATATGCAACTTCTTTTTTTTTTATTTCTGTGAACTTTTATTTTATTTTATTTTATTTTTATTGTTGGTTGTTCAAAACATTACATAGTACTTGATATATCATATGATATATGCAACTTCTAAAAATTATCTTTTCTCTTTGAGAGAATTCAAAGTCTCACTGAATTTTTATGATTACCCAATGTTAGAATATTTGTGACTTAGCTCATTTTCTATGAATGTCTGAAGATACAGAGCCAGAAATTCATAATGTATAAAAAGGTATCCAAGTGCTGCTGTTCTCAGAGGTATCATCAGCCTCATTTTTCTAGGAGGTGAATTCCACTGTTTAACATTTTGAAACTTGCTTATTTCTCTTTTGCAAAGTGAAAGATACTAATTGTACTCAAAAAAATTACCCTTCTCCTTCCCATAAACCCTTCATGACAGAATGTTTATTTCATAGTTGTTCTACTTTATCCCTTTGCCTCAAAAGTTGCTATTCTCCCTAACGTAATTGGAAACACCTAATAACTCTTATTGATTCAGGCCCAACCTTAATGCAAACTATTAATTTAAGGTTGTTTTTACACTAAGTGACAAACAGCCAGACAACCATGACCCACTGTAGATTTGAGTGTCAATGGATTCAAATTCGGTGAACAAACTTTTTTTTTTTTTCATTTTACCAGAATCCAAGACAGCCACAAGGAATAACTGGCAGTTTGGCAGATTCATTTTTAAAATCTTAACAAAGGTGTATGAAAAATCACTGCCTCTCAGTATTTCAGCACCACCGAATCAGGAACATCTCTACATACAGGTGTTAAAAGAAGCTTCCACTTCATGTCTAGCATTAAAAGTTAAACTTATTGGCTGTTATTCAGCTGAAGACAGTATCAGTGTAAAGTGCCAGGGATCTGGTCACTATCTCTGGGAAGCTGCCAGAGCTTCTGCGTTGGTTTCATGGTATCGTCTGTGAAGGAAGCCAATTAAGATCACAAGATAGTGGCTGGTAGTAATAAACTTCTAATGATGTTCCTGACTGAAAGGAGGTAATTAAAATGTGTATATGGATGACCCCAGCTTCTGTCAACTCAGTGTAGCTATTACGCTGACAATGCCCATGTTTTGTTTAGGAAAAGGAATTAGTGTTGTCTAACAGCTATACAATAAGCAATTTAATAATATAGAAAAGATAGCCTTGGAAATGCACACTAGTTTCTGTTTTGCTGCATGCTTCAGAGAATCCACTTTACTAACGTCTCTTGACTGCTCAATGTTTTGTTGTTTTGGTGACTCTCCCTCCTGCCCTCTCCATCCACCTGCTTGCTGGACTCCCAACCCCCATCCTCAATCCGAATATCAGCTTTTTGGTTGTTGTTGTATTTTACCAGGGCTAGGTCTTATCTTCTCCTGGTGCTTCTTGAAATCAAAGGCTATGTTTTGAAAAGAAAGACAATTAATTAGATAGCAAAGGAAGCCAGTCCTCTTATCGCTAGATCTGGTCATGGACATAAGTGCTTCACACTTTTTCTATTTCCCTAGCCCTGCAGCCTAGAGCTTTCCTGTACACCTGCTCTGCTCAGCTCATCAATTTTCTGTGAGCCAGTTAAGTTCCTTTAAGCCTGTCCACTGAGAGGTGGTGATAGCTCTCTGAGAAAAAGAAGAAAGAGAAAGAGAATGCTGCTCCAAGCCTTTATCTTGATCACACTGTTTGTTTTCGCATCTATGTCTGTAATGAAACAAAGAGGATTTAATCGTGTTAAACAAAAGCCTGTTGGTACCCAGAGGAAACTCATTTAACTCTACTCCACGTCTTGGAGTTTCAGGTTTCTTGTCTTCCTCTTTGCCGATCCACCAGGATGAGTTTCTTACCTGGGGCTTAAAATTGTGAGGTGTGAAACTCTTCTTTTGTTTTGACAGGTGCTCTTTGCTAAACATCAGCCTAGCCTTGGTGATAATACACAGAAGGGAGAAAAAAAAGAAAAAAAAAAAAAAAAACTTCAGAGAAGCTAATGATGGTAGTTACCCAACTTCTGCCTTTAACGGGTTTTATTAGCTTCCCTCCTTGGAGTTCTTTAGCATAAAGTGCGAAAACAAATAGGACTGATGGGACCTGGAGTGTGAAAAGGCAATGGCTAAGGAGAAGTCCCAGGATCCAACCCCATCAAGGAATCCCAAAGAAGGAAAGAAAGGTGAAGAAATCCATCCGAGACAGCTCCTTCTTGATCAAGGAGATGACAGGGCCCCTGCCTTTAAGTCTTATCTGGTGGAAAACTTACAAATGACATTGAGAACTTGACATTTGGACAAAAAGACATGATTTCACATTAGAATGCTAGACCAGTTGCCAAGAAGATAGGAGATGCCAAACTAATAGTGCCTCCCTGTCATCCTCAGGAAAAGTTCTCTGGGGGTGAGATAGAAGCTTTAAGGATCACTTCACTGGCTTGCAATCACCCTGGTGTGTTCCTTTGCTGACCACTCTTTCACGGTGATTCCAAGACAGGGTTCCTGCATGATTCAAAGGACTAGTGTGCTTTTCTTGATCTTGGATCACTCCCTATCTGATGCTACTTTTCTCTCCAGCCACTCCCCAGCCCCAACCTTCTCCCAGAACACTATTTCCTTGCCATGCTTCTGCAGAAGACTGGAAACTTTCCCCTTGAGCACATGCTGATGGAACTTTTGTGCTGATCAGGCACTCTGGGCAGCTGAACCACATTTCAGGGGGTAGAAAAACAGTAGTAGTTTTGAGCTTTGTCACCAATCCTAAAAGTTACACTGCACCCAAATTGAAGAAAGAAAATATAGCTTCTCTTTCTGTTTTATAAAATCCCAGCCCATGTGTCCATCTTTGTCTAGACAGTGATGATAGAAGTAGGGTATGGTCTTCTCCCAGAAAAAGTTCAGTACTTACCTAAAGTTCCCAGAAAATTATTAGCAGGGTGGTACAGATCAGTAAGTAGTTAAAAGTGAGCCCCAGTCACTTGACTGATTCGGAGTAAAGTTGTTCATGCTGCACAGTCATCAGCTTAAAAATGTATGTACAATAGTAACAAGATCAAATCATTGTTAAATGCATTACATTAGGTTAATTCATTAACGTAGACTGCTTAGGAGACTCAAATCATAGTTTGGGCTCAATAAATGTTAACCATTATTATTTGCAAACAGGGACATCTTCTGAAGGCAGGTTGTTAATTCACTGAGCTTCATTTCCTTCATGGACTCTTGCATCATTGAAGCCCTTGCTTTACTTATTTTCTAAAGCTTTGGTGGAAGTGGGATTCTTCCCACTGGAGGGCTTTGCCTCCAACAGCCATTCTGTCTTCTCTGCAAGAAAATCACCTTGATTCCTTGCCCATCCCCCACCACTGCCATGCTAAAAATAACTAATTGGGCTGTTTAGTGTTTCTCTTTTCTCAGTCAAGCTCTTAAAGAAGATAAAATTGCATATTTATTACAGTCTTTTTCTTGAAGACTGGAAGAACTAGTTCTAGAGGGGCAGACATGGGACACAGAGAAAACAGTAAGGAAGATACAATTCTTTGGGATCCCTATTGGTCTTCACAAATTAACTGTCTCTTCTTGTGCCTGCCCTGGAAACCAGCTGACCACAGCTCTCAGGATCTAGCTTCTTACTTCACAGCTAGTGTACCAGGATGTGGATTGATCTAGAAAGCAGATTTTTGCAGCTGCCTCATACCTGGGTTTTTCATCTTAGAAGGAAAGCTAGTCATGGATATTGAAGAAATCTTTTAATGCCAAACCTTGATTTGTCTATTACAATTTCTTGCAAAGTAAATTATAAAGTGATATCTTTATAGAAGATAAGAATTAATTCTGAGGAGACCAGGGCAAGTAAGAAAGCTTAGTTTAAAACAAAAACAAAAACAACTTGAGTCATTACTTTGTTTAGAATAAGAAAATTGCAAATCTCATTGATTCCTGAGATAAAAATGCCTTGGATGAAGGAAATAGATGATAAAAGAAAAAGTGGTAACCCTGACCCTCCCCCTCCCAAACAGGAATATACTCATCCCTGGTAGAACCATTTAGCCATGATCTTGACATAATCTCCTGCATTTGCTTTAAAAATAACAGTTAACACATGATAGCAAGTGGAAAGGGAGCATTGAAACACCAATTATCTAATTGGAACAATTCAAACTGAATAGTTCTGAAGTTGAAATGGATATTGTGGCAAGTAGCTTCAAGGAAAACTTAATGTTTAAGTTCTTCTCAATTCAAGTGTTAAAAAAAAATTCCAGAATCATATCATCTCTGATGGTTGAAGCATTAATATTCAAAAAGAATATGTGTTTCTCTAAAATCATTTTAAGGAGAGAAACAAAAATATATAGATCCGTTCATTTTATTCCTTTCAATATAGTCATATTATTTTTTGTAGTCAGATTTTTACGCAGATTTGTAGAGGTTTGTTATAATAATGATTCAAGCTAGCCAGCTATTCACAACATTATAAATAAGAAAGAAAAATCTTTTTCTAATCTTTTCTCTCCAAGTAAAAATTATTTGGTTTGAGAAAAGCCAGTCTTGTCTTTGGTTTTTCTCTTTTCTGCCTCGCATGTCCAGAAACAGGAAGCTCTTCTTGCATTCAAGTGCACAGAGGGCTATGAAACGTTCACATATGACACACAAATTATTTTGTTAGGGTGCCATCTGCTGGTGTCAGGGAACCAAGAACTTAAAAATTAATGGTACACTTCTATTAAAACTAGATTCAATGATTATTTGACTCAAATAACTTTTTATCTTTTCTCATTTCAAATTATACTATAAACTATTTCCAAATGGTCATCTGATGTATAATAACTCTTAAACACTCCAATAAGGTAATATAAAATAGAATCCTATTCTTAAATTAGAAAAATAGAGACAGAAGACATTGTTTTGACTTACTAAATCCTGACATCTTAGATTCAAGTTCCATTTTTTAGTTTCCCTGACTTCATGGGCTTAAAATTTTTTGTTAAAATTTCCCATTAGAAAAGCAATTTAACCACTGTGATTGTGATTATATCCATTTCAGCATGTAAGGGATTTGACCTTTGGTGAACTTGTTCTCTATGCCATAGCATATAAGTATAATGAGTTGCCTCTAAATAAAGCAAGCTTATCAGGATAGTCCTTATCACTCATGCTCAATGCTGGGATTTTGTTGTTGTTTTTGTTTGTTTTTTTTTTTTTTTTTTTTTTTTTTTTTGGTCTTTTCCTAGACTATCTTCTAAAAGCAACCACCCCCTCAGCCTTTTTTTTTTTTTATCTTTTACCATGTACTAGCTATGTGATCTTGAGCAAGTCATTTAACTTTCTTGTGCCTTTTTTCTTCTCTTGAATATTGCAGATAATAACAGTGCTCATCTCATAGGATTACAAAGTTCTTAGAATACTACTTATAACATAATAAACACACAGTATTTGTTGATTGTTCTGTCATAGTTGATGTATTAGTTCACTTTCCCTTAGTATAACATAACACTTAAGGTAAGCTACTTTATAAAGGAAAGAGATATATCTAGCTCACAGCTTCAGAATTTCAAGTGCAGTTTAGGGGCACTGGTGAGGGCCCTCTTGGCAGTATCACATCATGATGGGGGAGCATATGCAAGAAAGATAGCATATCACAAAACAGGAAGTCAGAGAGAGGCTGGGGTTCCATAGTCTCTTCTGAGTTTATTCTCCCAAAAATGACCAAAGGACTTCCCACTAGGTCCTCCTCTTAATGGTCCTCTACATCACTACACTGGAGGCCAAGCTTCTAACACCACTCAAACCATATCCAAACCACAGCAGTTGTTGTTTAAGCTTGTCAAACAAAATGGGTTAATATCAAATGGAGAATTATAGCTTTACAATAACTCTTGGCATCTCTAATTTTTTTCCCAATTGGGAGATATGAAATGTGTATGTGTGTTTACATTTTGGAAAGAGAACAGAATAGTTATTTTCCTTACCTCCCTCCTTCCTTATTCTATAAGTATTTAAATGGCTTAAAATCTCAACTCTCGCTAGTATGGCAATATGTAAATCAATGGATGTGTAACTGATGTAATTCTGCAATCTGTATATGGGGTAAAAATGGGAGTTCATAACCCACTTGAATCAAAGTGTGAAATATGATATATCAAGAAATTTGTAATGTTTTGAACAACCAACAATAAAAAATTAAAAAAAAAAAAGAAAAAAAAATCTCAACTCTCTAAAATCCTGTATAAAGCCTTTCATGACCTGACTTCTTGTCCATCTTCATGTTCTTAATATTGTCTTTTTCGGATTTTGATCCAGGAATCATGAAATTTCCAGTTACCTGCGCTCTCTAGAACTTTCTGCATGCCCTTGACCTCTCTTACTGGAACACACTTCTTCCTCCCTGCATATGCTGTCACCAGTTGACAGTTTCTTATCTCCTAGCACTCATGTTAGCTTCCACTCAGATAAGGATCAAACAATCATTTAAGCCCTCTCAGGACAGTACTCCATCTACTCCACCCTTAAACCCAGACATTCCCACAGGGCTGGGAGGGCAAGGTCACACTCCCAGCTTCTAGGCAGTGCAGGCACCCTGTTGAGGACATGAGAAATATTTACTAAACAAGTTACTATACAAGTGGGCATGTTTCTTTGGTGAGCATTGAAAGAGAAAGTATGAGCTATCTCATGCCTACAGGTTAAATCATATCTTTAACTAGTAAACATTTTTTGTTCAGTTATTTCTTTTAGGGCATGGCCAGTGTCATTCTTGTTAATTAATATTCTTTATCATATATCGGTAGCAACAATTAGGTACATGTAATAAAATAGATGTGATGGAGGGTTATATTTAAGTGAAGTTTTTTTCCCCTTGATTGGGTATTTGGGATTGAACCCAGAGGCAACACTGAGCCACATCCCCAACCCTTTTTAAATACTTTATTTAGAAACAAGTTCTCACTGAGTTGCCTAAGACCTAAGTTGCTTATGTTGGCTTTGAACTCAGGGTCCTCCTGCCTCAGCTTCCCAAGCTGCTGGGATTATAGGCGTGCACTACCACTTCCTGTGGAAATTATACTATATATATATATATATATATATATATATATATATATATATATATANTATATATATATATATATATATATATATAAAATTATTATGTTTTATGGTTTTCATAAAAACATACACATAACAACTCATTTAATAAATTATAACTTTCATTAAAATGTGTGCCCATAGCAGTTCATTCCATAAATGGGTATTGAGTCCTGGTCTGTGCCAGGTTATTTCTAGGCTGTAAGCAAAACAGAAATTCTTGACATCCTTGAGTTTGAGTAGCTGTGTATTTTTGATTAAGTTTTCCAGTATGTGTTGCAGGTCCTGAGGGAAACAAAAAGAGATGGTGTGGTACCCCAAGGCTCATGACAAGGGGAGCTGTTCTTGTCCCTGCCTCTAGAGGCAAAGGTGACGGCACAGGGAAGGCTGCTTGCTGGAAACGTGGACCTTCCTAAGGGGGTTCAGCCAGGAGGCCATGTCCCTCTAAGACTGAGAATCTAGGGAAAATGAGGCATCTCACTCCTTCCTCCTTCCTCTTTCTGCTTTTTCCTTTCATTGCTGAAGCCAACTGACGCCAGAGGGCAAGAAGCCCAGGTAATGCCGTCCACTTAGCTTCTTGAAGCTCAGAACAGAGGCCAAGAGCAACAGCAGAGTAGGTCTGGAAGGACAAATTGAAAATATCCAGCACTAACCCTGATCAAGAACTTTTTAATTATTGTTATTTTTCAGCCTGGGAATTTTTTTCTAATCACAGAGTATTCTTTCAAATAATTGGCAGTTTTTGTGTGGCACAGTGGGTGCCACCTGTTGGAAATCAGGGCTTATTTTAAAAAAAACTTGTGCCTTTTCAACAAATATTAACGTTCTGTATATGTGGAGGGCTTTTATATCAAAAGGAGAGACTTAGGCAATCTAATAAACATTCCAGATTGAATAAACTTATTCTAGATTGTGCCTCTGGAGCTCATGTTAGAGCTTTTAAGGGAGTGTGGGGTAAGGGGAAATTTGAAATTCTGTGATGGTAGGAGAACTAGTGATGGGGCCAATTATTCCCACCATTTCTGAGCCTCTCCTGGAACTGCTGCAGAAGCAGTCATGGCTCTGTGCAGCAGCTCCTGGCCTGAGTAGGAGGCCACAAGAAAGCAATGTGCAAATAGAAAAAAAATGGGTACTGAGGTCCCAGGTTCCTTTGAGGAGAGCAAGCTTTCTTTTAACACTAGAGGTTCAACTTGAATATATCTGAAGTCTAAGGGCACAAAAATCGAGGACATTGCATTAACTTTTGCTGCATACCACCTATTTTTTGGTCATTTGTTATAGCATTTTCCCTGAAAATTTTATTAGAATTTTGCTTGGCAAGTCTTCTATACTTAAGATTTATGCTTTCATAGGAAGTGCAATTTTCAGTCATTTCCAACTCAGGTGGACACACTTGGGCTGTTCGGTAAACTTATTTTCAGAACAACTTACTCAGTTACTGCTCTCTGACACCCCTTCCTTGCCCTTACCTGCCACCAATTTAAATATTAATAAGTAATTCAATAGTGTGGTACTTAATGGCAAACATGTGTTCCATTCAGTGGGGATACAAGCTTGTATGACTTCCTTTCTGCTATAATTTAAACTATGAAAACATTGAAAACAACAAGAATATCTTATAAGTCTGGCACTGTAAATTTTTCATAATATTGTCTTGTATAGTTTTGTAATTGGATTTTCATGCTGTTCTTTGTAATGCAACTTTGACTCTTTTAAAAAATAAAAATAAATGAATAAATAAACAAACAAACACAAGAATTTAAATGACTCCTCCAAACCAACTGATACATTAATTAATTGAGGCTTTCTGGCATGCACTCACTATCTGACAAGTAAACAATACTCACATGAAGGTCAGAAACCTTGGGCTGTAGTCCTATGAGACCATCCTGAGGGGCTTTTGCTGAATCTCAGCTTCCTCTTCCATACAGGGAAGGGTTATACCACATGGTTTGGTTCCCTTCCAGAGCTAGACTTGTATGGAAATGCTATGTAGGCTATTATCTCTGAGAGTTTTGGTACACTGTATCTTTTCTTTAAAGTTTTTTTAGATCAAAATCTACTTGAAGGTTGAATTTTCACTGTCTAGCAAAGCGTCTGCAAAATGCATACTAGAACGTCAATAAATACATTTAGGGCTGAATATTTTGTAGAGCTATTTAAGCACAAATCTAGAACTATTTCAAAATATTTTGTAACTATCTTTAGCACACAAGACTATGTTTTCAGCTACTAACAATGTACAATGAGCTACTCAATAGAATATTTTGAATGTTGTAGAAAATTTGGCCAAGGTTAAAACTATCCATTGATTAGATTTCTGGAAAGAGTATTAAGTGTGTTTATCTCAATTAGATAAAATAATGTGTTTACATTTTATGTTTTGGATAAAATTCTACCAAAAAAATCAGAGACTTGGTCTGTCTTCACCTAATACCCTTTTTGAAAGTGACCCTGCAGAAAGGAATTTGATTTCTTCACAAATAAAACAGAATCTCATGCTAATACATTCAAAATTGATATACTTTCTTAAGTGTAATTGAAGAATAAGAACCCTATAGTGATGAGGGGGCACACATGGAATACCCTGTCCAGCAGCAGAAATGACCAATTCCAGGCAGTTCACAAGTTGTGGATTCATCCAATGGCAGAGATATTTCCAGAACAAGGAAGAACTTTCCTGGGTTTGCTAGACTGTGATCCTCCACTGCTGGACTCAAACTACTCCATATTGAGAATTATGTTTTATTATTGCTACACTGAAATTCCCCAGAGACTCTCTGTAACTCAATTTTTAAAAAAGAGGGGTGAGAGAATGAACACATCCTTCACCCTTAGGTATTATCTTGGTTGTATCAAATCACACCAACGGAATTCTATTCATATTTTATCTTCTTACCCTTTACAGAAAGGACACTACCTTTGTTACACACAGGTTTTCTTGAAACACCAAGAAAATGAATGCATGTAGAAAGGTCTTTTTTAAATGTATGTGTTGGCCAGGGTAGGGTGAGTTCAAAGATGAGAAAACCAGTTAATCCACTTCAAGAGAAAATATGATTATGTCTTTAATGACAAAACATGCTCATCTAAAGAAGTATTCCTGAAATATATATGACTCAGAAATAGGAAATAAACCTGTCCATGAACTCGAGTAGCTAACTGCTCATTTGCCTTGGCCTTTCATGCTTATTTGTCTTCCAACTCTCTTTCTTTATACCTCCTCCCTCACCCCTCCTCTTTTCCTGAAAATTCTAGCTCCTTTAATTAAATGCTAGACTTCCTACAGATATGTTCTTGTTTCCTGAGGTTTGTACATGTAATAAAAGCATGCCAGGTCAAATAAAATTTATTCCAAACTTCCTAAAATATATCCCAATTCTAACACTGTGGTAGCAGGACACAATTCCTTCCACATCTCAGAACTTTTCATCATTTGACTAAATAGATTTAGCCAATTTCAATCTCAGTCCCAGGCTCTGATTTGAATTTACTCTTTGGGGTGAAAGTTGAGGCCTCCAGCCCAGACTCCACATCATCCTACCTTGAACCAGGGAATTTCCTACATTGCTAAATGCAATCCAGTGAGGCGAGAACTTAGTATCAGATATTTTTAACCTTCAGGCTCAGTCTCCTGTCTTGTTTTTATGGGCTAATGAAAGTTGATGGTTTTTAATCAACAAAGTAATAAAAGCATGCCAGGTCAAATAGGCACTGTTCTTACAACTCCTCTCCTATAGATATCTACCACTCAGGACTGCAGTGGAGTATCAAATCCTTTGCTATAGATTAAAATAATAATAATAATAATAATAACAATAATAATAATAAATATATTTTTAAATGGCTATATGATCAACTTCCAAAAGTTTCCAATCATCTATCAGGTTCTCAAGTAAAGTATCTTGCCTCGTGGAATGTTCAGAGACTAATTTTGATTATTTTCAGGCTAGATGGTCATCTCTCCAAGGCTTCTAATTCTAGCCTTTGATCTCAGTTAAGAGAGTCTCCCCATCAAAGTAACTCAAAAGTGAAAAAAAAAAAGTGGTCAAATGGAAATAAGAAAAGATAGTAAAATTAGACACAAGACTCTCAAGAATCCAGGAGGGAATTGCTATACAGATTGAGGTTCATGGGAGAATGAAATCAATCTGAAGCTGTTTTCTTCTCTTTGAAGGAAGGTGATCTCTTTCATCTCTAGGTGTTTTCTTTCTCCCTTTCTATTTGATCCTTCTGCTTCCCTCTGAGCCTATGCAACCATCACTAGGAATGACAGGGCAAAGATGAGTAGGACAAAATGCCTTCCCTGGGAGCTCAGAGACCAGTTCAGAGAGACAGAAAAGTGAGTATACTGGGAAAGTTCAATGCCAGTGACTGCGATGTTGCAGAAGGCTGCAGAAGGAGGGATAAATGCATGGATGGTCATCTCCATGTTCAGGAATGAAACAGTCAATAGGTTTCAAGGGAGAGATGATATTTACACAAGATTTGAGATGAAAATATTACATACAAGGGGAAATTATAGAAGTAGTCAAAATTCAAGTTATAGATGTTCCTGTGCAACATCCTATAGAAAAACTGAGGAAATTCTGATCCACTTTCCATGTAAAAAGGACATTCTAGGAGCACTGTGGGGAATAAGTTCTATTCAGGCTAGAATATAGGTCAGGAAGTTCATGGTGCTGAAGTGCTATAGTCCAGTGAGAGATGGGAAGGGCCCTAATCCAGGAAATTGGAAAGAAATGCGTGGTGGGAAATAAAATGAGTTTATTGCCAGTGGTGAATGACCATGAAACCACAGAATTCTGGGGAGGCTCAGCAGGCCAATCGGCTGGGTCACAATCTTCTGATGGTCCCTCAAACTTGAAAGGTCAAGTGTTCTTTGTCATCTTATTTTCAGTTTGTGAGCATCTCTGCTACCTTCTGCATCATTTCAGGCTCAAAAGTCAGAAAAATATGTACCTGTACCTCACTCTCAGTTTATCTAGCTTTTCTGCATCTCTGAGCATTTTGCATTCCCCCATTTCTCTTTCTCTGACTACTGTATGAATGCCTTGTCCTGAATTCTATCTAGCTCCCAAATTTCTAATCTTCAGTTGCTCAATGCTCATTGGCTGGAGTAACCACATGGGAACGTTGTATATGTAGTGTGTAAATTCAGAATTTAAGTTCATTTCTGTTGATATGTAGTTATGGTATATTGAGTAACCTCATATGGCCTTGGTTTTCATATCTGTAAAACAATATTCTTGAGTGAGATAATTTTAGGAGATCTTATAGATCCAAAAATACTAAGTCAAAAATTATATGACTGGAGTAGGGACCTGAAAATACTTACTGGTAAGTTGTGGGAAAGAAAAATTTTGGAAGCCAAAAAAAAAAAAAAAAAACCAAAACAACAACAACAAAAAACCTGTATTCCAAAGCCCGGTTCTATGACATTTTGTCTTTACTTCTTTGAGCTTCAATTCCTTCATTTGTCAAATGAAAGAAACATTGTTACTTTTGTATGTGTGTGTTTGTTTTGCTTTGTTTTGTTTTGTTTTTGGAGGGTGTGAATATGTGAACAAGAACACACAAAAGCTCCCCTGTAAAATGTAGTATTCAGTAGGCAGACAACCAATGGATTAAATGCCATTATTGTTTGAAATTAAATGAGATACAGGATATTTAAGCAAATTCTGGTGTTTTTCAAAAGATTACAGCATGTTCTGTTGGCTGTCACTTAACTTATTTTTTATAAAATATAAATTATGACCATTCAAAAATTATCTTTACTGTATTGTCCTGTTACACTATTTTTTTGTATATATGTTTCTATAGTTATGTTTACTATACAACAAAGCATCTACTTTAGAATAAAAAAATTAGAAAAGATAATAAAAATCAGTATCACTTCAGTGTCCATTGGATCTTAATTCATGAGAATTTTGATTCATGTTTCCAAATAGCCACATATTTCTGTAATATTGCTATAGGTGACTTAAGTTTATATAATTTTCAAAAATGGAGTGTTTGTATTATTTATACTAGATACCTAATTTGGAGTTAGACCAGAGAAAGAAAAATAAATTTGCTTGGACTATAATTTGTTTTGAGCAAGAACATAGGATCTATTGAATGTTAGGATTTGACTTAAGGCTACAAATATTATTAGCAAACAATGAAAAAAATTCACATAATTATTTTTTCATGTAATATTAAGGTAGCAACATAGGTAGCCAGAGGTATATGTTCCTAATTAAATGGTTCTCTCAGTTAGCACCTACCCCTTCTGGCAAGTTCTACAAAGCAGAAGTTCTCACTCTCTGAATTGGGACATACTGGCTAATGTCCTTGGGCAAAGTTGAATCAAAAGTTAGAATGGAATCACGAAGAATACAAATAATAATAAAAGCTGGCAAGGATTTGGAAGGGAAATGTACACTCATTCGTTGTTGGTGAGACTGCAAATTAGTACAACCACTTTGGAAAGCAGTATAGAGATTCTCAAAAAACTAAGAATGGAACTACCATGTGACCCAGCTATCCCATTCCTTGGTATTTACCCAAAAGAACTAAAATCTGCATCCTATCATGGTACTGTCACATCAATGTTTATAGCAGCACAATTCATAATAACTAAGTTATGGGACCAGCCCACATGTCCATCAACAGATGAAAAGATAAAGAAAAATATGATTTATATATATACACAATGGATTTTTACTCAACCTTAAAGAAGAATAAAATTTTGCCATTTGCTAGTAAATGGATAGAACTAGGGAACATCATGCTAAGTGAAATAAAGCAAATTCAGGAAGTCAAAAGTCGAATGCTTTCTCTCATATGTGGAAGCTAGACAATAATAAAGGTGAAAAGATGGGGGAATCCATGAAAATAGAATCTCAGTATGAGAACAATACAGATTGTAGTAAAGGGAGGTGACAGATGGGGAGAAAGGGGTAGGAAAAGGAGGAACTGCACAATGAAATTAACCAAATTATACCATTTACATATATGAATATGCCACAGTGAGTTTCACTTTTATGTATGTCTATAAAGCACCAATTAAAAAAAAAACTATAAGTAAATAGAAAGAAGACCAGTAGAAGAGAAGAAGAGGAATAGGAGGAAGGAGGAGGGAAGAAAAAGAAGAAGTACTAGACTAATATGCAACAATTATATTCCATGCCTGTATGATTATGTCAAAATAAACCCTCAAATTATATATACTATAATGCACTAAAAAATTTAAAAATTAATCTGTTATCAATTATCACTGAAGTATGTAAATGAGGTGCATTTAAAAAAAAATTAGAGTAAATTTAAGTTTATTCCTATGGTAGCACTTTTGTTGCCAGTTTGCATGCTTTTCCTGAGTGGAAGAGAAATGGTAGAAGTCTCCAAAGGGAAACCCTGTATAGTCATTCAAATTTATATGACAATGTGGGAAAATTTCGAAAGGACGTTGAAATTTTGAAAAGATAATGAGATTAAGCTTAATAAGTATTTTTCCTTTTGTTTATCTATACTTTTTTCCAAATATAAAAATATTATTGCTTGTCATAGAGGTCATTGGCATATTCCATGTTTCCACTGGTATTCTCCATGTTTCCCTTCTTTTCCTCAGCTCCAGAAAGCCAAGTGATTATGTCTAACCAATTTAGCATTAGAAGAAGTCATGTGCCACTTCCTGCCCTATCCTAAGAGCTCTCTCCCATTTGTGCTTCTAGATACCCCAGACTTCTGTGCTTCTAGACATTCCAGATTTCTGGGTCCCCATTTGGAGAAAGCCTCATCAGATTTGTACTGATTTATGATATGAAGAAAATACAAACAAGTCACTCAGAATTAGGGGTTCAAGTCTAACAAGATACTAAAATTTGTTTCTATTATGTAGTGAGGACAGTCTGCCCTCTAATAAACAACTCTTTCCCCAGTCCAAATACATTTGTTGGGAAATCAGAAGCAAATAAGTGACAAAAGTCTGTCTTGGGTACTTGATGGTTCTGGAGAGAATTATTGTTGCTCAAATGAATCCAAGGTGTATAGATTTTGTTCATGAAAATACTAAGAAAATTTGTTTCTCTCGTTAAATTATAATAGCATTTCCTGCATTGTGAGAAACAAAATTCAGTTTTAGAGTGACTGTGCCTCTGAAACTTATTAAAAACTCACATATTGCCTCAAGATACAAGAAACTAGTGACTTATAATGGCAAAAATCTGTTTGTGCTTAAGAAAGATCACCAACACCAAAAATGATGTATTCTGCATACTTTAAAGACAAATGTTTGACTATTTTATAGATTACAATATTATTATTATTATTATTATAGTAATCGCTTTTTAAAAAAAGCATCTGTGACACATTAGTTATCTGGCAATGGCTACTGCACCTCTGGAGACATTGAAAACTTCATTTCCCCAGCAAATTTGTTTCTTATAAAATTGAATTACAAAATATGGAAACTAGAGGTGAACCTGTGTTTGTGGATGCTTTGATTTGAGTCTTTACAGAAAATTCTCTTATTTATTCAGATGTATATGAAGTCATAATTTTTATTTTCTGCTTAAAACCTGTAATAAATGAAAAAAGTATTATCTATGTCATTTTCTTAGTTTTCTTAGCATTTATTCTGTTTCAAAATATTCTGACTGTAGAAATATGTAGGGGGTGGTACATTTAAGAAAGGTTAAAAGAAAAAAGTGTTATTGAGCTGACATATCAACCCATAATAAATTCATCAGCAGTGGGCATTAATCTTGGGCAAAGTCATATTTTGTGTCAAGGCTGTTCAAGTTCATTTAAATATGTTTTTGCTGGTATACACAAGAACATACAGCTATTTCAACAGAAAAATCTTCAAGCCACAACACAGATGGAGTCACTGTCTCTTATACACA
>NW_025999900.1:29210071-29256345 GCF_001458135.2 Marmota marmota marmota | reverse complement strand
GGTGGGGGGAGGAGGCTTCTTCTATGACTACTGGCTAAAGAATAGCAAAATTATACTAATTTCTCCAAATTTGGTAATTGCTCCAAATTCCTGGTTCTTGAGATGAGTGTATGTATCATGTTACTATTCTAATTTATTACAAAATTTTCTGTTTTAGCATAAAATTGAATTTTTTAAATCCCAAATGTATATTTTAAAGGCAAAATTATTGACTCTCTCCCTTACAGCATTTAAAATCTATCTGATACGTACACATGAGTCAGTCGGAAAGTGGGCGTTGTTACTGCACAAATTCAGAGCCATCATATGATTATATGATTAGCGCTAGTTATCACAGAATTACAGTTATTTATATTTCAAATTTTTTTAGTTTAGAGAAACTAGATTATGAGACTTAATCTTAATACTGTTGTTTCCCAAACTTTATAGTCTTTCGTTTCTTTTCCTTATTAATGTACTTAGAGTGATCAGCCAGTTTTCAGGACCTGGCATATAATGGTGATTGAGTTCCTGGGCCCCTGAGTTCCAGATCAGAAAATCCAAAATATCCATCTGGATACACCATACATAACATGTATTTAACATATTTAAAACTAAACTCATTATCTTTCTTCCCAAGCACCTTCCATTTCATCTGATTTCTCGTTTGGTAAACCAAGAACTACAACACCCAAGTCTAAAAACCTAGGGTTGTGTGGTATCTATTCTTTGGTACCTCTGCACCTCCATGATCAGGATCCTGCCAACTTTTTGGACTTAGCCTCAGCCACTGCTCCACACCCTTTTCCCAAACTTGCCACCTTCTCACCCTTTTATCCTTTCCTCATGCTATGTTGTGTTATATTATCTAGCTTGTACTTGTGGCCTTGAAAATTGGCATATGCTTTCACAAAGCTTTTGACATGATGTATTGAATACCCTAGCAAATTATATTCCTGTATTCATGAATTCCATTTCTAAAAAGAAAATCATGAAAAAGTCTGCCTAACATAATTTGTACAAATATTATTTATAGTAGAAAATTTCAACACTGAGAATGTTGTATGGCTGTGCAAATAGAATTTTCAAATAGCTTCATGGTTAAGAAAAATATTTATGATGTAATATGAAGTAAAAGCAAAGTTAGGAAAAAAAACTGTAAGATGTAATCTGCTTCATGTTCCTTTAACCTTTACACTTAGAACTACCCCAGGAAACGTGATTGCATGTGGCATGTTGTTATAATTGTCTGAAGTTTTATTTAATCTGCTTCTTACACTGCCATTTCTCCTAAACACTTTATCACTTTATGGATCACTTTATCAGAATCATGTTGTTATTGTTTGTTATATTCAGATACCAGACTAACAGAATTAAGCCAGACCTATAAACATTAAGGTAAAATAATTTGCTATGATTTTTTCTAGCTTTATTATGTGATCTTAGTGATGTCATTTATAACATCTGAGTTAGCTCTTTAACCTTTACTGATTGTTAAGGTTAAATTATTAGTTACTTATGTGAAGTGGCTAGTACACTCCTGCCCTGCCCCAATCCCCAAGTCCTCTCTATCCCACCCATCTCTCACCTCCAATTACTGCACTACTTAATGTTCCCTGCTTTTCCATAGTAACTATACCATATTCCTAGAGTGATAGGTCTAAATGAATTTTCAGGGCAAGTCGAATGAAGAAGTTATGTAATAAAAGCAAGGCTAGAGCACAGATGCACTTGTGGTTGTATTCCAGAGAACATAATTGGAATGAGAAGGCATTTTGCAAGTAGCCACGGCCTTGGGATGAAGCAAAAGTCTTACCTTGATTCAGTCCTTCTCTAGACAACAGAAAACAACTATGCCAGGAAATTCAACATGGTACAGCCCACTAATATCCACAAGGGAGGTATCTAGAGGAGGAGGACATATGTGAGAAACCCCTTAGAGGTTTCATGAATGGGTAGAGAAGATCTTGGAGTCAGACTGCTTGGTTCATACCTCTGGTCTCTTAATTTCTCACTACAAGCTATTAATTCTGTCTGATACTCAGTTTTCTTGTGTATAAAATTGAGATAATAATGGAGGAGTTGTTACAACTATTACAAGAATTAGTGCATGTGAAGTGTTGGTAGTGTCTGTAACATAGTGTTAAATAAAAGTATGTCAACGTTTTTGCCAGGTAGAAGTCAAGACTGGGATTATTGTGATTTTTGCCAGTGGCTATTAAGCATAGTCACTCTGGACTACTTATTATCTCAACTCAAATTCCCCATGCTGATGTAGTCTCAGGAAAATGATGAAAAAAAATTATTAAACCAATTTAGAACATATCACCTTTGATATAAATAAAATGCTCCTTAGAGAATTTGTTTATAATTCCATAAAGTTGCTACATTTCAGAAAGGGAACCCTTATAGCACAATTATCTCCTCAGAGAAAGGTCTTGAATAGACTATTCTCAAAATAAAAGTTCTAGATTAAAGCAAGACAATGTTTCAGCTTTTGTTCTTGAAATAGAAACAATGATACACCTTCCCAAATGAATATTAATGAATATAATTAAAGGTACATTATGAAAGTCTACAGATTTACTTGAAGAGTGGCTGACAATTTCTTAGACAAAAACTTGACTTATACATGTAGAACTTCATGCTTTTTATGGTAAATATCTTCTGATATAAAAGGTAATTAATTTTAGTTTGATTAGACAATCTTTTAGAAAGTACTGATATCCTGATATACTTGTGTTATTAAAGATCTAGATTTAAGAACTTACTATTATCTTATCCTCTCCTAACCTCATTAAATTATAATTTTATTTTAGAATATGAAATATCAATATTTAAGAATGTAGGTTGAAATAAGCAAGTCTCCAAGTGAGCTCAGGTGAGTTTTAATTCTTCAACTATGGGATTTCTCAATTTTAAAAAATATATGTTATATTTTGTAATAAAAACCAATTGGGATCATTTCAAACAGGCTTAACTCAAGTTGATTTTGATTTTACCAATGAGAATTTGCTATCCATGTCAGCAATTTACATAATATAAAGAATACTCATAAGGGTTGATTTCAAATTTGCAAAGCACCATTATCTTGGTGCTGATATTTCAATTCATTTACTAGATCATTGAATTTTTTTAAAAAAATAATTTTATATACTAAAATGTCATCATATTTTCAATTTTTTAAAATTATTTCCTACTTACCCTAATTCTATCAAATTGGTGAAATCTTGCTAAAAATTTTATTTTTCCAATTAAGTTCATGACTCATTCTCTGAGCTGTGGCTCTCAGAAAAGATGTGTCCACACCTAGCCCCTTGAATCTGGGAATGTGACTTGATTTGAAAAAATGGTCTCTGCACATGTAACTAATTTAAGGGTCTCAAGACCACCCTGAATTAAGTGAGCCCTAGGTCAACAACACATCTCTGTATGAGATACACAAGAGAGACACAGAAAAGAAGACCACATGAAAACTGAAGCAGAGAATGGAGTCATGCGGCCATTACCCAAGGAATTCCTGGAGCCACGAGAAGCTGGAAGAAAGGAAGACATTTCTGTTGGACACTTCAGAGGGAGTATGGTCCTACTTACATCTTGATTCTAGACCTCTGGTCTCCAACTGTGAGAGAATGCATCTCTCTTTTTTTAGCCATCAAGTCTGTGACAATTTGTTAAGGTAAGTAGGTGTTTATGGTTTGGATCTTGACTGTCCCCAAAGGGCCTAAGTGTTTAAGGGTGGGTCCTTGGGATAGTGGGTGGTGTTGGGAGCTGGTGGAACCTTTAAGAAGTGATCTAGTGGGAAGTTATTAGGTAGTTGGAGGTGTGCCCTTCAAGGGAACTGTGGTTTTTAACCCCTTTCTTCTTCACTTTGCTTCCTGGCCATAAAGCCAGAGGTTCTGCTGTACCACGCTCTTCCACCATGATGTGGGGCTTCACCATAGGCCCAAAGCAATGAGGCCAACAGATCACGGGCTGGAATCTCCAAAACTATGAGCTGAAATAAACAGTCTCTACTTTAAAAATTAGTTATGTCAGATATTTTGTGATAGTGACAGAAAGCTGACTAACAAACTGGGAAATACTAACACATGGGTTATCTCTAAAAATTCATTAAATTGAAAAATTAGTTCAGTCAAAATATTTGAAATTTCTTTTCATTTCTTTTCTTTTTTAGAAGTCTGTTAATATCAGATTTTATTAATTTTGAAGAAAATGTTTTCAATAAAATGTGGACTGAATTGATTGCAAATGAATTCAAAATATTTGCCTCTTATTCAAATGTCCTGCTTCTATCTCATTAGAATTTCGAATGTGTGGCAACTGTTGATATTAATTTTTTATACTATCCAATTTTCTTTGCTTCAAGAAAGTTTTCATTTCTGAAAACCATTTTGCATAAATTCAAGTTATGATTCGGAACTCACTTTGACCCTTACTCTCAGAATTGATTGTTCTAGCTGTCTTTTGCAGTTAGGGTCTTTCAAGAGATTCCTGGGCCCATATCACTCCAATCCTCTCTCTCCTCCACAGGACACTCCATGAGACAAGGGAGGGAAGAAAGGAAGAAGTGATGGAAGTAAAGAGACAGAGGTAAATGGAGGAGAGAGAAGGAGAAATGTTGAGTTCTCTTGCCTAACAAAAGTGAGAGGGCTTGAGATGTGGACAAGATGGAAACAGGAATAAGCAGGTTATGGAAGCCACTTTGACCCAGGACTGAATAGGCTAAAGGAATTTCAAAGAAGACAGAACATCTAATATTTCACTTCCTTTTGCCTATTTAGTGATAGACTCTTCTATCATTATCCCTAAAGTAATAATAACAACTAATACTTATTAGGTGCTTACTGTATACTAGATTGTTAACACAAGTAATTTCATCTTATCCTCTTTTTTTTTTTGAGAGAGAGAGAGAGAGAGAGAGAGAGAGAGAAATTTTTTAATATTTATTTTTCAGTTTTCGGTGGACACAACATCTTTATTTTATTTTTATGTGGTGCCAGCACCCCGTGCATGCCAGGCGAGCACGTTACCACTTGAGCCACATCCCCAGCCCTCACCTTATCCTCTTAATAGTTCTATGAACAGAACTATTATAAATACCATTATAAATATCAGGAAAAGGTTCACAAAACAGAATGCAGGTGTCCATGGAAATAGTAATTTGGGACATGAAGGGTCATGCTCCACATGCAAACTAGAGAAAACACAAGAGAGATAAAAAATATTTTTTTGTAAGCAGGAAGAGATACCACACTGTTCCAAGAATCCCATGAAATCCTGGGAAAAACATTATATTTTCAATCTTACAAAGAACATTCATCTAATTGTTACAGGATAGAGTGTTTGGGTAGACTAAAAGACTTGAATATATTTGAGCAACCAATATCTGAAGACTCTAAAACACAATAGACTAAAAATTTATAGAATAAAATATATAGAATGAATGATTTGGTTTTCTTTTCTGTATTTTGTGACTCAGTATTTTGGTGAGAGCAAATTGAGACATTTAGGCCTCTAATTTTTTTTTTCAAATTCTGTAAGCATTTTTCCTTTTTTATAGTACTGAAATTTGGATCAAGTAGAATGAAGGAAAAAAGTCTTAACATTAGAGAAGGGTTTTGTTTGTTTGCATTTTTTAAAATTAAATGTTGCACTTGTTCATCAGGGACAAAACATAAACCAAAGGCAGCCCCCCAGTGACCCACCTCTCTCCATCATGGCCTCTCTGCCTACAGTTAACTCCCCAGTTAATCCATATAGTGATTAGGTGAAAGCTCTTGTAACCCCATCATTTCACCTCTAAACTTTCTTGCGCTGTCTCACAAGAGCTCTTGTGAGACCTGACATCTAAACCATAACAGTCAGAATGGATCTCTGTCACAAAAGACAGTAAAAAGAGACAAACAGAAGTTTACTAACTTGCATGTTTCATATACACATGAGAAGCACGTGGAAAATGAGTAGTTCTCAAAGAAGTGTCTTAAATTCCAGCTTTTATTACATCTGCAACAAAGAACAATAAGTTTTTACAAAAAAATAATGCAACAAAGGAAAAGGACTATGAGTCACTTCACTTTATATTCTTAACAGTTCTATGAACAGAACTTGTGGGATGCAGATAAAGGCTAGTTACTAAAGCTTATTACTTTAGACTCCTTTGGCACCATTTCTAGGTCCATAGAGGTCCCAAAATAATATACAAGAAAATACAATACGCAAGTGGAAATCTTTGACACCTATCATCTCTCTCTGTCATAGAGTAATGAAAGGGTTAAATAAAATGCTTAACTTTCAGCTCTTTGGTTACTTAAATATTACATTATATTATTGTTTGTACATTTCTTTTAGGCTCTGGACCAAAGCATACTTTCAGGATTGGCTTGATGACTATGCTTCAAGAAATCTAAACCTTGGCTTCTGGTTCCAATCAAAATGGAGTAAACACATTCCACCCTGTCTTTTCCTCCAAAGGCAGCAAAAAGCCCTGTACATGATGCCTAGTTCAGTTGTCTGAGGGCTCTAAAATGTCAATGATAGCAGACAGGTGGGGAAAATGACAGAATTTGCCACCAACTCAGCAGTACGTTTCCTTTTTTATTTTTCGTATTTTGATATTACTTGCAATCAAATCAAAGACAGCCTAAAACCTGGACTATGTATTGGATGTGAACAGAAAAATCTCCAAGAGAAACTCTCTATTTCTTGACTAAGGACTGCTGTGTCAGTCAGCTTCCTGTCACAAGTAATAATCAACTTAAAAAGAAGACAAGGGGCTCACTTGTAGAACACTTGCCTAACATGTCTGAAGCCCTGGGTCTGATGCCTAGAACTGCAAGAAGAAAAATAAAAACATCATGACTTGGTTTTGTTCTTATTCATGATTTCATAGGTTTCAGTCCAGGGTCCCTTGGCCCTTCGGCTTTTGTGCTGTGGTAGCACCACACATCATGTCAGGAGTACATACATGGTGAAGGCCTGTTTACCTCTTGGCAGACAGGAAGCAAAGAGGAATAGGAAGGCACTAGTGTACCAATATCCCCTTCAAGAGCATGCTCCCAGTGACCTGACTTCCTTCCACACAGTCCCACCTCCTAAAGATTCCTCCATCTCCTCATAACACTTAGTTCCTGTGGAACAACATACCAACTGTGGATTTGGGACAAACCTGGACTTAGACTAAAATAGTGACAGCAGACCAGTAATAGACTCATGGGGAACCTGGAGTTAGGATGCTCTCTAGTGCTAAAATAGTGAAAGTGACCACAGATTCAGAGAAAATAAGCAGTGTGCTTAGAATTTCTGGAAAGACAGACACAAAACCGGATTACAAAGACTGGAATAAATCCCTATTCTTCAATGCTCAGATGACATCGTGTACCAAAAAAAGCATCAAAAGTTTTCAGTGATCCATGACCTCACCTGACATTCAAATTAAGGTGCCAAAAATTGACAAGATAGTAATCAGCATGAGAGAATTCTCACAAGGAGAATTTTAAACAGCTGTTTTAAAGAAACTCAGTGCTTCAAGAAAACACAGATAAATGATTCAATTCACTAACAAAGAAACTTCAATACGGTAGCAATTTAAAAGGATAGAAATCTTTAAGCTCAAAATTAAAACAAATTTTAAAAATGAAAAAAAAATACTTTCATAAAATTAAAAAACAGAAAACACGGAGAGCAAGATAGATCAAATAGAAGAATTAGTAAGCTCAAAGACAGGTTATTTGAAAATACACAGAGAAGAAACAAAGGAAAAAGAACAAAGAAATCTTGGTTACAAGAACTTTGGGACATTTTAAAAATAGCAATTATTTAGGTTATTGGGGCTCAACAAGAACCTGAGAATGCCATAGGGGTGGAGAGTTTATTCAAAGAGGTGATAACAGAAAATTTCTCAAATCTAAAAAAGAATATAAATATCCAGGTGCAGGAAGGTCAAAGGTCACCAGTTAGAATGATCTCAAGTTAACTAAGACATCTTATAATCAGTTCTCAAAGGTGAAAAATAAAGAGATTATCAAGGCAGCAAGAGAAAAGACACCAACACAGAAAGATGTTACAATTCTGTGCAGGCCAGGAGACAGAGGTAGGAGATTTTCACATTCCTGAAGGAAAACAAATGACCAATATGAAGTCTTTCCCCAATAAGGCTGTCTTTTAGAAAGGAAGGACAGATAAAGACATTCTGAGACAAACAAAGGCTGAGAGAATATGTCTCCACCAGACTTGTGTTACAAGAAAAGTTAAAGGAGGTTCTTCAAAATAAAAGAAAATGACATCAATGAGTAAGAAGAAAACATCCAAAGACATAAAACACTGGTAAGAGTAACTAAACAGACAAATTTAGAGTGATCTAATTTTGTAAACATGATGTATAAATCATTCATATCTTTTATAAAGACTAAAACAATAAAATAATAATAACTAACTTGATATGTTAAGAGATGGACAATGTAGAAAATGTAAAATGGGATATCAAAAATTCAAAATGTGGGGAGGAATTGAGAGAAAGTGTAAATTTTTTTATTAGTATATTCTTTCTCTCTGTTTTACTGTTCTTATCTTTGGCAAAGGGAAATAATTTAAAATATATGTTCATCTAATACTGGAGCACCTATACATATATAGCAAATACTAACAAACTTAAAGGGAGAGAGAGATTCCAATACAATAATAGGGGACTTGAGCATACCACATTCTGCAGTGGACAGACCCAAAAAGAAAATCAATAAGGAAAAAGCACAGTTAAAATGTATCCTGGACCAAATGGACCTAACAGTATCTACAGAAAATTCCATCCACTGACTTCAAAATATACATTCATTCTTTCGACAGCACATGGAATATTCTTCAGTGTAGATTACACGATAGTCCACAAAACAAGTCTCAAGAAATTTTAAACAGTTGAAATCATATTGAGTACATTAATTCACCACATTGTAGGAAAACTAGAAAATAACAGTAGAGCTGAATGCGGTGTCACACACCTGTAATACCAAAGGCTCTGGAGGCTGAGGCCAGAGAATCTCAAGTTCAAAGCCAGCCTCAGCAAGGGCAAGCACTAAGCAACTCAGTGAGACCCTGTCTCTAAATAAAATACAAAATAGGGTTGAAGATGTTGCTCAGTGGTCAGGTGCCCCTGAGTTCAATTCCTGGTACAGGAAGGAAGGAAGGAAGGAAGAACAAAATGTCAGAAATTAATTACACAACTTACTCTTGAACAAATAATGATCAAGAAGGAAATCAGGAGAAAATTAAAAATTCTTGAAACAAATAAAAGTGGAGACACAACATATCAAAACCAATGGTCCAGCAAAAGCAATGCTAAGAAGGAAGTTTACAACAATTTACACCAACATGAAAAAGTAGAAAAATCTCCAATAACCTATTACTGTATCTCTAGGAACTAGAAAACCAAGAATGATTCAAACTAAAAAATAGTAGAAAGAAAGAAATAATACAGATCAGAGCATAAATACATGAAATAGCAACAAAAATAAATAAGTAAAAGAGAAAAACCTTAGTTAGACTAAGAAAAAGAGAGGGAAGACTCAAATCAGATACTAACATAAAAAATAAAACTGACACCAAATAATCCAAAGGATCATTAGAGACTATTATAAATAATTATATACCAACAAATTTGATAACTTGGTAGAAATAGACAAATTCCTTGAAACATACACCTTAATGAAATGATAATGAATAAATGAGATTGCATCAGTAACAAAAGGTCTGTACTTACAGGAAAGCCAGGACCAGACAGCTTCACCGCTGAGTTCTACCAAATATTTAAGAAATCACATGAATACTTCATAAATTATTAAAAAAAATTGAAGAGGAAGAAATTCTTCCAGACACATTCTATGAGACTAACATTACCCCAATGTCAGAACCAGACAAGGAAACAAAAAAAAAGAAAACCACAAGTCAATATCCCAATGAACATAGATGCAAAAGTACTCAGATACATACTAGCAAACCAAATTCAACAACACATTAAAAATATTATTCACTGTGATCAAATGGGATTCATTCCAGGAATGCAAGGATAGTTAAACATACAGAAATCAATAAATGTGCTGTGCCACATCAACAGAATGAAGGAAAAAACCCATTTGATTCTCTCATTAGATGCTGAAAAGGAATTTGATAAAATTTAATATCCTTTCATGACAAAATGCTAAATAAATTAGGTATAGAAGGAAAATACTTTGACATGATGAAAGCCATATATTATAAGCCAATAGCTAACACTAAATGGGGAAAGATTAAAGCCTTCTTTATAATATCTAGAATAAGAAAAGTATGTCCATCTTCACACTTTTATTCAAAATAGTGAGTGCTGGAAGCCCTAGACAGAGTAATCAGAAATAAGAGGTGTCCAAATTGGAAAAGAAGAAGTAATTTTTTACTATTTACAGATGATAATCTTAGAAACCTATAAGAATCCACACAAAAAAAAAACTATTAGAACTAATAAATTCAGCAAATTTGCAGGACGTAAAAATCAATGTGCAAAATCAGGAGTGTTGCTATACACCAATTTAAAATTATCTGAAATAGAATTTTAAAAATAATATTTTTAATCATAGCTACCAAAAATATTACCTAGGAATAAATTTAACCAAAGAGGTGAAAGAGCTCTATAGTAAAATTATAAAATATCAATGAATAAAGAATAAAGTTGAAGAGGACACACACACACACACACACACACACAAATGGAAAGAGACCACACATTCATGGGTTGGAAAAATCAACATTATTAAAATATCAATATTATCCAGACTAATCTACAGATTTACTGCAATCCCTATCAAAATACCAATGAGATTTTTCACAGAACTACAATCATAGTATTAAAACATGTGTGACCACAGGAATGCCTGAATAGCCAAAGCCATCTTGGGTAAACAGAAAAAAAAAGAGCCATTAAACTCTCTGACTTCAAAATATCCTACAAAATCATAATAATCCAAACATCGGAGTATTGGTATAAAGATGGACACATTGACCAATGAAACAGAATAGAGAATCTGGAAGTAAAACCATGCATCAATATAGCCAACTAATTTTCAATAAAGGTGCCAAGAACACACATTGGAGAGAGGTTAGTATTTTCAATAAATGGTGCTGGGAAAATGGGGATTATCCATATATAGAAGAACAAAACAAAAATCAAACTCAAAATGGATTAAAGACTTAAAGTATGAACTAAAACTATGAAACTATTAGAAGAAAACATGGGGAATGGTTTTAAGACATTGTAGTCGGCAAGTATATTTGGAGCACAAGAAACAAAAACAAACTTAGACAAATGGGATTACATCAGACTAAAAGACTTCTGCACTGTGAAGGGAACAATCATCAGAGTGAAGACATAACCCACAGAATGGAGGAAAATATTTGTAAACAATACATCTGACGAGGGGTTAATATCCAGAAAACAAAGAACTCCTAAAACTCAATAGCCAAAACAAACCAACAACAACAACAACAAAACCCCATCTGATTAAAAAATAAGCAATAAACTAAACTAATAGAAATTCTCAAAAGAAAAAAAGATACAAATAAAAAATGCCTGGTATCACTGGTAATAAGGGAGATAAATGAAAATCATAACCACAATGAGATTTCATCTCACCCCAGTAAAACTGGCCATTTTCAAAAAGAAAAACTGAAAGTGAAACATGCTGGTGATGATGTGGAGAAAAAAAAGAATCCTTGTGAAAATACATTAACATAGCCAATATGGAAAACAATATGTAATTTCCTCAAAATATTAAAAATAGAACTACAATACGAACTAGAAATTTTTCCAAAGGAAACAAAATCATTATGTCAAAGAGACATCTATACTCCTACGTTTATTACAACACTATTCACAACAACCATTAAATGGAAACAACAAAAGTGTCCATCAGCTGATGAAAGGATAAAGAAAATGTGGTCCATACATACAATGGGATACTACTAGTCAGTCATAAAAATTGAAATCCTGTCATTTCTGTCGACAGGGGTGGATCAAGAGGTCATAATGTTAAGTACATGAAGCCAGGAACAAAAGAAAGTACCATGTGATCTCACTCAAATGTGGAATAACAACTGTTGGTCTCATCGAAGCAGAGACTAGAATTATCATTACCAGAGATTTGGGGTAGAGGAGGTGAAATGGAGAAAGTCTGAACAGTGACTATTAAGTTTTAGTTAGATAAGAATAAGAGGTTCTGTTGTGGTATTGCACAGTAAGGTAACTATCGTTAACCATATGTATTGTACACTTTAAAATGTTGAAAAAAGAATTTTGAGTGTTTTCACTAGAAAGAAATGCTTAATATCTGAGAAGACAGATATGTTTACTTGATTTACACATTACACAATATGTAAGCGTATGGAAACATATGGTATCGCATTAATATGTATAATTTTATGTTTTTATTTATCATAAATTTATTAATTATCATGAATTTAATAAAATTTAATAAAAATTTTATTAAAAATTAAAGAATTGAAAAAAGACCCACCTCAAGGAACTAGGAAAAGAATAAAAATAACCCCAAAACAAACAGAAGAAAAGGAATCATAAGATTGATCAATAATACACTTAAACCAAAACAGTAGTAGAGAAAAATCAATGAAACTTAAAGCTGGCTCTTTGAAATGATTAGTGAAACTGATAAATCTCTCATTAGACTAACAACAATAAAAGAAAAAGGAGACAAATTGTCAGAATCAGGAATGAATGACAGAAGAACCTCCCTATTGTCTCCTCTCATTTTAAAAGGACAAAACGGGAATAATACAAATAAATTTTTTGTTCTTCATTTTAATAACTTGGAGATGAGTCAAGAAATAAATGAATAAGATTGGAAAGGAATAAATAAAACTGTCTACATGTACATAATTGCCTGTGTAGAAAATCCCAAGGAATTTACAAAAAGTTTCAAGCACCTACAAGTGCAGAATAGTTGAACAGACACTTCACCAAAGGAGATATACTGATTGAAAATACATGAAAAAATACTCAGCATAATTAGCTATTGTGGAAATGCAAGTGAAAACCACAATGACAAACCACTACATACTGATTAGGATGGTTAGAATGAACTGTTTAAAAAGTGGGGGAAACCAACTAATGGGGACAATGTAGAGAATATGAAATGTCCACACATTTCTAGTAAGAATTCAATATGGCACTGACATTTGGAAGACAGTTTTAAATTAAATGTCTTACAAAGTTAGCATGCACTTGCCTTATAAACAAGCAATTCTATCCGTGAATATTCAATCTAGAGAAATGAAACTCCTTCTCGTGCAAAACTTTATCTACAAACATACAAAGCAGCTTTATTAAGAATCGACCTAAACTCAAAATAACCTATATGTCCAGTAATAGGTTAAGGAATAACAAGTGAGATACATCCACACCATGGAATATTAGTCAGCAATACAAAGGAATGAACTACTAATTCAAGCAACAACACTGATGACCCTCAGAAGCATTGTGCTGAGAAATAAAAGAAAACCTCAAGAGTTGATATTATATGACATTCTATGAAAGGCAACTGAAGAGCAGATTTGTTTGCTAAGGGAAATGTGGAAGAAAGTTAGACAGATTGAGAACTGTCCCAGCACTTCAAAAAAGTTCTCTATCTGTAATACAGTAGTAGTTACAATAATCTATGTGTGTTAAGACATCAGGGCTGGGGATGTGGTACAGTGTTTTTTTCTGGAATAAATGAGGTCCTGGATTAGATCCCTAGCACTGGGGGAAAAAAGTACAACAAAAGGTCAATTTTCTGTACATAAATTTAAAAATAATTATAGATAACTATGAAGAGTTTACTTCATTTGTTCATGTGCAATTCATTTGTTCAGGTGCAATTTTAGAAACAAGCTTAGCCATTTAACACATCAATTTCCCTAGCCTAGGAATCCAAGAAATTATTTTTTACGGCACTGCTCATAGGATTAATGAGATAATGTTTGTGAAATGTTTTGAGCTCCTTAAAAGGAATTTGCTATGCAAATATAAAGTGTTGTTATCATTACCCAGGCACTATTTTTTTCTTTCACTTATACGATGAAGTTTATGATCATCTTCATTTTTCACATTATTTTTAATGAATTGTAACAATAAAATGTGGTAGCCAAGATATAAAATGAAACCATGTGTTAATGAGGCTAAAAATTTGTAATTAGAATTTGAAACATCAGTCTGTCTAAAGATAATTGGCTCTAATGATTATATCTCTATGTACACCAGCTACAGTTTTATGAAGTCCAAGTGTGGCTTATTCTGCAGTCTTTCCTGCTGAGCACACTTCAAGGATGGATCTCCTCTGAAATGTTCTTAACTGAGATCTGAGTATCTGAAGAGAAGGAATCAAATATGAGGAAGAAATTCATGTCTGGTACTAAAATAATGTACTGTTTTTTTAAAAAAAAAGGTAATGAAAATATAGTAGTCAGTTTAATTTGGACTTTGTATTACTTTTTAAAAAGCCCTTTAATCTCTTTGTGAATATAAGCATAACTTAATGATAATATTTAAATTCTTGGATTCCAAATGAAAATTTTGTAATTTTTGGTTGCTTTCCTTTATTAAATGCAAAATAAAGAATCCCACAATTCCCCTTGTCAAAAATTGCCAAGAATTATTTTGGCAAAAGTGTTAAATCTTCCTGACTTTTGAAACCTCTGATGATCAAGTTTTACTTAACGTAGACAATGTAACTTCCTGTGACTACCTCCCTATTAACACTCTACTTCATCAAGACCTTTTCCTTTTTATTCGTAACAGGTTCATTCTTCTTCCAGTATCTTCCTTCAAGTGATTTTTCCTGGTTCTTTCTTCATCCTAGAGAGAACACCTGCAAATAATCCAGTTAGAGATTTCACAGGAGACCCACATGAACACACACAGGCATTTTCCTTTAACAATCCCTGTCTTTGTGAAATCTGTGGAATCCAGTAGCCAACTAATACCAGAGAGTTAATCTAATGTGGTTGCAGAATTATGAGGAGAAAATAAAATAATTTTTTGAATGAATTTAAAAACTGAGACCACTCAGTGTTCAAAATTGGAGTGTACCTCTGCCTCAGGTCTCAAAAGAAGTCAGTTTCAATATCTCAAAAAGAAGTTTGAGAGTTAGAAGTATATTCAAAGAACAGCATCAGATATAAAGACTCTTCCACTTCCAGAAAAGTGTCGTACTTCTTCAGTATTTTACCATTTCACTCAAGATACAGAAAAGTATTTACAAAATATGCCACACATTTCATCAGAGAATAGCTGGCAGCCTATATTTACTTCAATAAATCATCTATTCTAAAAAAATTCCTGGACACAAGCAATGACACAAAGGTGGTTCATGGAAGGATGTGGCTTATCTTATTTCAGAACAGCATTTGGACCAGAGAATTTGAAAATGTACAGTTGATAATCCAGAATATTTTTTCTGGGTATATATCCCCCCAAATTAAATTGGTACATTCAAAAGCTATTGCACTGCTATGTTCATTTGCAGATTATTCACAACAGCCATGATAGGGAAGAAAACTAAATGTCCATTGACAAATGAGTGAATAAAGAAAATGTGATATACATATGCAAAGGAGTACTATTGCATTTATTCATATGTAATACCATTATTATTATCGAAATGCTAATACTATTGTGTAATATTAATTTTCCTAAAAAAGAAAAAAAATTCTGTAGTTTGTAATAAAATGGATAGTTGAATTAAGCCAGGCACAGAAAGACAAATATGGATTATCTCACTTGTATGTGGAATCTAAAGCAGTTGATTCCATAGAAATAGAGAGTAGAAAGGTCATTACCAGCAGCTGGGAGTGGAAAGTAAAAAGATGGGGAAAGTGAAGATGTTTAAGAGTGAAAACCTTCAGTTAGATTGGAGAAATACGTTGCAGTGATCCATTGCATGGAATGGTGATCCCATATAAGAGCATCACATTGTGTCCCATAAGTATGCATGATTATTATTTATTAAAATAAAGTTATGAAATAATGAGAGTTGACAAAAGTATGCATTACTGACATTTTGTTGACTTTCATAAAATTGAATTAGAAGATACAAAAGAAGTCATCTTGTCTAGCTTTTCATCTTACTGTATAAATGAGAAATGAACTTCAAAGAAATGAGCCCTAAAATTTATATCCATGGTCTAGAAAACCATAGGATACCTGGAATTTGTATTGATAATACTTGTTATGGTTTGGATAAGTGTACCCTAAAGGCCCACATGTGAAATGTCCCCAACCAATGGCACTAATGGGAGGTGGCGGAACCTTTAATGGTGGGACCTAATGGGAGATCTTTAGGTCATGGATGATGTGCCTTTGAAGGGGCTTGAAGGACCCTAGTTTTTTTCCTCTCCTTTTGCTCCTAGCCATGAGGTGAACAGTTTTGCTGTGTCGTGTGCTCCCACCATGATGTTCTGCCTCGTCACATGTCTAAAAGCAATGGATCCAACTGAGTTGGGACTGAAACTAATAATAGGAGCCAAATAAACCTTCCTACTTCTAAACTGGTTATCTAAGGTATTTTTATAGAAAGAGAAAGCTGACCAACACAGTACTTTATTCATCTTTGAACCCCATAGCTTTAGTTTAAAGATTTAATTCTACATTGCAGATAACTGTGAGCCTAATCTTTGAAGATTTCAGGAAGTGAGGGTACAGTGATAAAAGCAATTTGGAGAAAGTGAATCTGGTAGTAGAGTGTGGAGTACATTGGCAGCAGAAGAACTAGAAGGAAAAGATTCCACTTAAAACTCCACAGCATAACTGATGTGAGGCATACAATAACAGGACTGACTTTAGACATATTGAATTTAAAGTCATGGTGGGCCTCTAGACAAAAATATTGCATAAATTCATGGAGAGGTGTAAATGAATTGTAAAAAATCATGGGATAGACAATATGGATTTAGGGTGCTAGTGAAGGCAGTGCTTTATTTCATAGAGATAAATCATATCAGAATGAGATAATATTGAAATAAGAAAATAAGTATTGAAATATGAAAACCTTGAGAAATACATGGAGACATAGGGGCGAGGAGTAATTTAATATTTCTTGAACTGAAACATATGTCAATAATTTGGCTAAGAAATTTTAATACTTGTCTATTTAGTTATCCCATCTCCACTCTAAAATATGTATCATTGCTATTCTACTCTTGAGTATACTAATACTCAGAGACTTTAGAGGAGTTTTTTTTTTTCTTTTTGTAAGTTAACACAACAAGATTTGGGATGAACCTATGCCTGACAAGCTCATAATTCATGCCCTTTTGGTACCCCATCCAAACAGATGGAGACAGGACATCGGGAGAAAAAGTCACATGGAATACAAGCAGTAACTACCTCTGTTTTTTTCATCTATTGTATCTAAGCAAACAAAAAATGTTTCAAAATATTTGTTGAATGACTAAATAATAACAAATGCCACCTATTTAAGGCATTATTGATGCCCTGGGCCAAGTATGCTCTAAGAGTTTTACATGCATTATCCCATTTAATCTATTAAACACCCCCAAGAAGACATGAGAGATTTCAATATTTTCCTGATCACCCAAAATTCAAGCTTTGTCTGTCTGTTTTCTCATTTGGGTTTTTAATTTCTACTCTACACTGAGAAAATCGTCCGTTTTGAATTAGAGACCACCTTGTGAGAAGATTCATTGATGATTTTCAAAAAAATGAAGATTTTGTTCTATGGTATATCAACACAGAAATCAAAGGAAAAGATTGTGAGAAATTTGGTAGAAAGTGAAGAGAAAAAAAATATGTCTGCTATAAGGATAAATACGATCTGAATTGATTTTTATGTTTATTTCATTGTGTTTTGTCAAAGATGCAAGGTGAAATTACTGTAGTAATTTGTAGTAAGAGTAATTTGTCAGTAATACCAAGCAGATCAAGAATAATTAGAGTCTCTGATGGTGAAGTCTGTCTTGATGGATATAAGAGTCACAAGAAAAGTCAGGTAAAAGAGTTACTCAAATTAAAAAAACAAAAATAAAAACAAAAACCCTCACAATTTCTCTGACCCTGAAAGAAAAGTTTAGAATGAGAAGAAGAAACTGTCTCAAACCAGAGGGACTAAGGAATAAAACAAGCTCCAAATGCTGAGGAAATTGTGCAGGGTGGTTATCCCTGGTGCCGAATTTTTTTTTGTATATGGAAAAATAATTTGGCAGATTCTCTTCAAGCAGTGTACTGCTGTTAGCTGAGATTAGCTGTAAGCATTTGAAGGTTTCTGGGCCACACACATACCTCCACTCATACCTCACTATGGAAATAGGAAATGCTTTTTTTTTTTTTTTAACCTGGGTACAGGGAGTCATTCAGATCCCCGGGCTCCAAAAACATGGGAAATTGATTAAATATATTTTTTAAATTGGACATTTCATGCCCACAAAGTCAATTAAGCTTAACTGTCTGGAGGTTTAGTAGCGCATAATAAGAAAACTCAAGAAATAAGGAAATTTGAAATTTTCTTAGTAGTTTCTCTTCATTAGTCTCCTTTTATTTACAACATATGAAGTAAGTTTTCTTTAATGTTCTATGGATATTCTTAAAGTGAAGTTGCCATTATTATCTCTGGGGGCTTCCAAAATAGTGGTGTGAGAAGTTCAGCAAATTCATTCTCGGAGACCAATGATGCAACTGGAAAAGTTATCCAAAACAACCATTTAAAGACTTTGGAAATTGGCCAGTGGCTTATAATAAAATCGCAAGCATTTATTCAAGGCAAACTACTAAACCTCAGTGAGAACAATGGGAATCTGTGGGCTTTTTGCTTGCTTTCATCCTCCTTTATCCTTTGCTCCATGGCAAGTTACTTCCATTAGGGAGGAGCATGCTGAGACAACCCCACTGATGAAGGGGGTTGACAATAGCAATATCAGTAGCAAACAATCATGGAAAGTAAACGACACAGCTCTCATGAGGTTGCAGTGCTGATTAGAGCAATGAACACACTGATAGAATAATCAGACTTAATATGGAATATACTCCTGGTGGCCGAAAGGCTACATATACATACAAGTCTGCATGCTGCAAACACACTCCAAAGACACTGGAGAAAGTTTAGTCATCTACTCTTCCCTGGTTGAATGTAAAGCCTTGCACACACAGAAAATAAAAGCAACTGGGATTTTTTTTTTTTAACTGCTTGAACCTAACCAACCCATCAGCAAAAGGTGGAAGCCTGTTGGCAGGCAAATTAATTGGCATAGGAAGCTTAAACACAATGCCTGTCGAGAGCCCTAATATCCAGAGTATACAAAGAACTCAAAAAATTAAACAATAAGAAAACAAATAACCCAATCAAAAAATGGGCCAAAGACCTGAACAGACACTTCTCAGAGGAGGACATACAATCAATCAACAAGTACATGAAAAAATNGGAGGGGGGAGGGTGGAGGATGGGAAAGGCAGCGGAGCACAACAGACACTAGTATGGCAATATGTAAATCAATGGATGTGCAACCGATGTGATTCTGCAATCTGTATACGGGGTAAAAATGGGAGTTCATAACCCACTTGAATCAAAGTGTGAAATATGATATATCAAGAATTATGTAATGTTTTGAACAACCAACAATAAAAATTAAAAAAAAGAAAAAAAATAAAGATAGATATTTAATAAAATGAAATAAATAAATAAATAAATAAACACGATGCCTGAACTATCATTGTTTGACCAGTAATTTATGCTGTTCCAGAGAGAGCCCCTTAGGAGGACAATTTTCAAAATAACAAAAAACCCACACAAATCTAAGCAGAAACATCAGCAGCTGCATATTAAGATAAGACAGTTTCTAGAGATTGATTCTGGAAAGTTTACTAAACAAAGACAGCAATCAATTATTTGAGGTGGTCACAATACAGAACAGCTATAATATATTAGTTTAAATATTCAGTCTTGAACAAAAACACATGAAAAGAAACAGCACAATGTGCTTTATCCAAGGAAGAAGAGATACTCCATGGAAATTGTCTTGGATAGGATGGGAGACTGGCCAGATAGCCCAAATGTTAGGCTTATCAGAAAAATACCTCAAAGAAGCTATTATAAATATGTTCAAAAAACACAGGACATGCATATCTAAATAATTAAAGTATTATAGCAGTAAAATTACAATAAAATCATTTTTTAAAGTTAAGTATCACCACTCCCCAAAGGATTTAACATTAAAAATTCACCAGAGGGACTCAATGGCAAATTTGATCTGTCAAAAGTAAAAAAAAAAAAAAATCAGGGAGTCTGAAGATAGATTCATATGTATTACCTAACCTTAAGAACAAAAAACAAAAAAATGAAAAAAATTGAACAGATCCAGAAACCTCTGGTAAAAACCAAAGCATAACTTAAATATGATGGAAGCCACAGATACAAAAGATAGAAATAAAGAGGCAGAAAAAGATTTTCAAAGAAAGAATGTACTAAAAAATTCCCAAATTAGATGGAAAATATTTGTCGATACATCAAAGGAGCTCGATATACTCAAGTAAGAAAATCACAGAGACATCACAACTAGACATATCATAGTCAAATTGTTCCAGGGCAAAGAGAAAATACTGAATGCAGTGAGAGAAAAATAATTTATCATGTGAAAGGTAACTACAATACTATGAAAGGGGATTTTTCGTCCAAGACAGAAGAGGCTAATTGGGATTAGGATTTTATATTCAAAATACTGAAAGAAAAAAAAAAAAAACACCTGTCAATCAAGAATTTTATATCCAGCCAAACTTTCCTTCAAACATGAAAGTGAAATAAAAACATTCCCAAGTGTTCCAAGACTGAAATAATTTGTTGCTGGCAACTTCACCTTAAAGAAACACTAAAAGAAGTCATTTAGGTAGAAAAAAAGTGACACCAGATAGACCTTGAATTCACCTAAGGCAATAAAGAGCAGTGGAAGAGACAGGTGAATATAAAGGAAAACATATTTTTTTTTCCTTGCTTCTATTAACTAATTTAAGAGATAATTGTATAAAAAAATATCACAAAGCAGTATTAGTGGGCTTATATAAAAAGCTGTACTGTGTATATCAATGATATGACAAAGGAGGGTGGAGAGAATGGAGCGACCATGGAGAAAAGTTTGTATGTCTCACTGGAATTAAGTTAGTATTAACTTGAAATGGATAGTGAAAAGCCAACATTTATACTATAATTCCTACAGCAATATTGAGAAAATAACCCAAACAAGTAGAAAAACAGAAGAATGAATACGTTACTAAAAATATGTATCCAGCACAAAAGAGGAGCAGAGGAAGCCAAACCAGACAGAGACATGGGGCAAACAAATGGTAAAAGAATGAATAAGAGTCAACACCAGAGCAGGTGGTGTGGAGAGACCCATGTTTCAGGCTATGTGAAAGGGTCAGAGGTGAAAGAGCTCATTCTCTTTTGGCAACAGAGGCAGCAAGTCTTTCTCTGTGGCCTTCGGTGTGTCTTCAGATGCACCAGTATTTGGTTCCTTAAGACAGGTCTAAGCAAAGAGTACGCAGAATGTGGTTACTTCATAGAGGTAGTTAAACTTAATATTGACTGAATAAAGCATAGGAAAGAAGGGAGCAACAGCTATCTTATTTTTATTAATGTACTTATTACTACACACAATTAATAAGATGGCTGGTCATGTATGTCAAAATTGCTCCATCAGCATGGTTGTCACTAAAACTTGAAGGTCATTTATTCCTTAGGTATAATAAATACAACAAAAGCAGCACTGATCAAAATATTTTTCAGCTCTGCCCTCCTGCTGAGGTCAAAAGCAAGAACAGTAGTGGTATGCTCTTAAGTTTCAGGATACACAGAGACCATCAATTTTCATGACCTCTTGAGTAAGCCAAACAAGTTTTTGCTTGAGGAATGTTGCCTCTTTGTTGATAATAGATGACATGTCCTTCCTAAAATGAGCTTCTGTCATTTATCTTTTTTTTTTCAGATTGATAGGAGACCTTTCTTTTATTAGACTACTGACCTGACCATGTCATATAAGAGTTTAATACACCAGTGATTTGAAGTTTGGCCAACTTTATTCATGATATTTAGCATTTACAGTGAATAATGATTCACTGAAGTTGGAGTCTTTGGAGCATCACCGGTATTCTCACTGAAAGAATGGAGCATGACTTTTAGTAGACTGCTGCTTTGCTGCACATTACAAACCACTTTCTTTCCTTCCTGTGTTTGATGACACTGCAGAACAGATTGTGTCAACATAGAGATCCTCTTGATGTGCTACTCTGAATATTGCAGGAAACCATTCTGTATAGCACTTTCTGATGTTATCGACTTCGTCCTTGATGTTATTTAACTTTCACAATATTACTTTATTTGACTCTATCTCTGAAATACCTGTTCAATTTCCCTCACATGACTGATAATTTCATATTATTATTTCTCAGGTTTGTGCCCTAAGATCACTTTTCTTCTTGTTATGTTCAGTTCTCCCTAGGGATCAAAGATGTTCTCAAAATATTATTAGCTGATTAACTTTCAAGTCTGTACTTTCAACCTCAGAAATCTTCCCTAAACTCCAGATTCATATCCAATTACCTAAGGACATTCCAAACTTGCTTCCCTATAGAAACCTCTTCACTTCTTTTCCTACTTGTTGCTGCTTTAGGCCAGGCTCTGGGCAGTCCAGTCTCTATGCTTCTGGCAGAGTGAACTTGTTGATGGGGCTCACTCTTCAATTCACAATGTTTGAATGACTTCCTGAGATTCACCAAGGGTAAACTTAAAATCCCTAGAATAATATACAAAGGCCTCTGGACCTAGACCTCTACCCATCTCTACTGGATGTATATCACCAGTTCTCTTTCTTTTCTTTATTCTCTTGCTATAAAGAAATAGTTTTGTCATATAACAGTATTTTTTGATCTTCAGGTCTTTGTTCCTGTTTTTTTTTTTAAATCCTACTTTTAACTTGGTGTATAGCTACTAGTGTTTCAAGCCCTGTTCAAACATCACCCTGCTGTTTGCCTTCCTCTCATTAATTGTTCTGTAAGATGCTTTATACCCTTACATATAATTTTCTAAAAATACCAGTAATTAATTTTATTTGTTTCTATCTGAACAAGCTTCTTTGAATGGGGACCATTCTTTAAAGTCTAATTCACAGTTTAAAATCTTAAGTCTAACAAAGAACTATGTAGAACAGAATTTCAATAAACTTTTGCTGTGTGAATAATTGTATATTTTCATAATTTAGAGTAACTTGCATTAAGTTCCTTTTCCTAATCAAGGACTCCAGGATCTTCTGTAATGTACAGGTCACATTACCAGTTTCTTAGTCCGTAATCCTTTTAGGATCCTATAACAAACAAGAATTTACTGATCACATTGTATATTACAGCTAATAAATGGAGGCACATAAATTTAATATACAACATTATAATTTATATTCTGAAGTTCTTAATGTATACTATGTACATACTAAGAGAGAAGGACTTTATATGATTTCACTCCTTTTCACCCTTCCTGAATTTGCTTACTTAGTCTCTTGCTATAGAAATGGTACTGTTTATATTCCCAGGCTGGCAATAGTCATTTTCCTGTTGCTTAACATATTCTATTCTTGTCCCTTTGATGACACATCTTTCTGCTTCTTTATGCTGTCACTTGGACACGAGTGCATGCATACACACACAGCCATGGCTTACCCTTAGAGAAAAAAAAGTAGATTGAGGAACTTCTATAATTTCAAACCCATTTGTTTAAAATTCAGTAATAATACCAAACAGAGACTAACCATTGGAAAAAAATCAGCCATTCTCTTCCATCCCTCTCAGAAAAGTCTGTAGTCTTAACATACCTATCTTACATGTTCAAGTATCTCCCGATGATCATTCTTCCAAATGTTAATAACTTCTTTTTCTGTTACATAGCATACCGCTATCCTCCTAAGAAAGAAAACAATCCACATTATCTACTCCATACACTTACAATTGTTAGGTCCCATATCAACTTTCTCTTCTCCAGGTTGCAGAACCTCATCTGAGTAGCTTTCTCCTAGGGATTATTTTTTCAATCTTTATGTGTTTTTGTAGTTCACTGAAGAACATCTTACTTAGGTCATATGAAAAGAAACTTACATCCTTACAAATTTCTGGGCCAAACTGACTAAATCAAGAAACTACACTGAAATTAACATTGCAGTGCTCCTATGTATGCTTCCAACCTCCTGTTTAGCTTTGGTCATTTTCCCCTGGGAAAACATTCTATTCTACTCCAGTGGAAGCTAGATGATATGAGACAGAAAGGTAAAACTGTACTTTGCAACATATACTTCAGAGTAGATCAGGCTAACTTCTAGATCATGAGACTTTTTTTTTTCTGCTTTTTGAGAAGATATCTCTGTACCTAATTGGCCTGACAACACTACTATGGACCACTAATAAAAATAATTCAATCAGATGGACACATATTTTGACAAGAATATTTATTTGTTATTATTGAAAAAATACACAAAAGACAAAAAGGTTGCTTAGCTGCTGATTTTCCATAGTACAACAGGGTAGTGTAAGAAAGGGAGAAACATATCTGTCTTATATATAACAGTTTACATTTCTAAGGCATTTAGGCTTTAGAGCAGTCAGCTCCACATGCCTGGGTGCACTTACTTGAGTTTAAATATACTGAGGCACACCAGGCAATATAAGGATTTGAAATCACACAGTAAAACTTTTCCATGCATCTTTGTCTTTGGGTATAATATCCCCTCTCCCCAATCTTTTTCTTTTTTTTTTCCACGTGAGATTTGAGTTGTTCATAGAACACTGGTAACAATCTACTCTTCAAGAGTTTGCTTTACTATGATAACACAAATGGGACACACCAAACAGAACTATTTCATGGACAGGCTCTTTCTCTTACCAAAAGGAGGCTCCAGTAAGGAAGAACACTGATTTGCAAAGGCACAGTGGAGACAGGTTTAATGCATTAAATATAACATGAATCATTCACAATAACAAGTTTAGTGTTTCAGGGAACTTTTGTTAATACAACACAGTTGGTCACACAAAATACAAATGCTTCTGTTGATTTGTCTTGGCAACTCAGATACATCAACAGTGCTAACAGTTTAACAGCTTTGTTCTCATCTGACAGAAAATAATGGCAGTTCTGCAAGGCAAATGTTAAACCTGACCGTATGTATTTATTAATTCCACAGTGTTTTGACAGATTATAGGGGATGAAACTCAGAGGATGCTGACACGCTCACTGAGGGCTTTCATCTCTCTTTCTTCCGTCTCAGGACTGTCACTGTGGCTAGCACTTGGGTTGATCAGGTGTGCAGGGTACTGCAGCCCCTGCTCGCCTGCATACTGCTCCCACCTGGAGTCATCGCTTTCGTGGGTGATATAGCGTTCCCCAATTTTGCATTCCAACTCTCGTAAATCTAACCAGGTCTGATAGTCCTGAAGAAAAAAATTTCAAAATATTACCCTAGAGATCATTACAACTCAACATGCTGTTTCATATGTTGTCAGTTCCCACCATCTATGAGTTGTCCCCCTTTTCCCACTATAATGGTACTGTTATCATTCATCATTCATCGTACATCCTCCTCAAGTGACAGCATCAGCACCAAGGCCATCCTATTTGCTTAACCTTTGAAAATACATAGTGTTTATTTGATACCATGGATCAAAGTGTGGGCAATTAATGCTCTTAGTCAAGCAGTTAGGAATGTTGGTGTTCCTTTGAAATTTAATGCCTAAAAATAATCCTTTAGTATTTCAGAGAATCGTTTTTCTAAACTTTGGGTTCAAGGTGAAAATAAATATTTAAGAGACTACAAGCATGTCCATACACTTCATATTTGTCGTGTATTTCTATTCATGCATAATATCCTCGGATTTAAAAATACAGCTTCCAAATGACACAGTGCATGACCAGATGGGTATCTATTTGGACATTTATCAGGATTACACATACAGATGCTTTTGAAATCTGGTCCTCTGAGTTCTGTTATGATCCTTCGCACTTTTTTTGTATGTGTGCATGTGTGTATGTATGCGTCTCCCTCACCAAAATTTTCTTGGTTGAAAGACAAGAGTTTCAGAAATATTAAATTGTTATTAAAACCTAAGAAATTGCATGTATTTTGGCAGGAAAATTGATATGACAAATACTTCTACTTTTAATATCAAAATCCTATAAATACTTGAAATCTCAACTGAGAAAAAATGGTGATTGATTTTTACCTGTAGCCATGGGTGACTCAAGGTCTTATCCACACTATAGCGCTTTCTCATTTTTACTTGCAGCAAATTATTGATAAGATCAATGGCTGAAAAAAAATTAATTATTGGTAAAAACAGATGACAGATATAGAACAAATATATAATTCATTTACAGTATATTTTGCAACTGTTATTTTTACAAAGTTAAATGCAGCAGAGTGATAATATGCACTAGAATCTGAAAAAAAAAAAAATCCTCTGGAGAATTCTAAAACCTTGCCCTTCATTTTGTTTTGGATACTAAAAATATGAAGTTGGAAATAATTGTGGAGGAAGAAGTATCAGAGTCTATTTTGAATATAATGTGAATTTCAATGGGTCTACTACTCTTTTATACATTTTCTACTGTAGGTATTTTGTTTAAATAGACATAATTTAAGTATGACTTGCATCACTGTAAAGATAAAACTAATATTCAAGAGAAAGCATTTACTAATTTTGTTACAAAATATATTTAATATTTGAAAGCACATACTGGGCTTATGGTCTTGAGGTAAGTTACAGACATCTAGACATCTTACGTAAATGGGAAAATCTAGCATAACTTGGGTCACCTCTGAGGATAACTTGGAGCCTAAATTAATGGTCCAAGAGAAGACCACTTTTGTCTCTTTCACCTTGCTTTTGCTTTAAAAATATAAAATATTCCAATAAATTGGAATTATATCATTTTTATTAATTTCCTGAGGGAAGATGAAAAGAAACCTAATAAGAATTATTCACTGAGGGATCAAAATTATAGTCAGGGTTGGGGCTCTGATTTATGAAATTTAGGAAGAAAAAGGATTCCTCTTGTCAGTTATCTTGTCTACAAAGCATCCTAGTTGCCCATAGTACCATGGGACAGAGTTCTCACCTTTTCTGGAAATTTTATTTTCAGCCTATATCATTAACTGTTCATTATTAAGTCATTACCTTACACTTCCCACTCACTTTATAATAATTTCTACATGTCTTTCTTTCTTTTCATCATTTTTCTTCCCCCAAAGAATTAAGCAAAATATGCCAAAATAGTGAAAGCATTTATATTTTAGAGAGTGAATTCTCACCTTTAATCTATTCTGGGTATTAGGTCTGAAAGATGGATTTTTCTAAAAAAAAAAAAAATCTTAAATAGGTAGCTGATTAAAAAATAATAAGAATAAGAATCAACTCCCAAACTTTCCCAGCCTCATGTAATGGACCAGACAGCTTTGATGCCACTGTCTGGCCTACAACAACCTATATAGACATGAAAATACAGCCTGCTGCCTGAGTCCAGAGGAACAAAGACCGCTTCATTCAATCAGAATCCTCCTTGTTATCAAGTAAAGAGAAGTGATCTCTACAGTCTTTTGGTAATATGTCTTTGGGTTTTACTGGTGCTAATTGTCCAAGTATTTGCCGGCACTGAAAGGCTGTAAATCAAACGCTAAAGAGTCCTTAATTGGAGAAATTTAATGCAACAGCACACACTTAAATGTCATCTATGCCTATGTAGTCCTGCCTCAGCTTGGATACCTGAAGAAACATAGTACTTAGTACAATTTCAAATTCCAAGCATGTGTTCTCAAAATGCTTTTGAAAGTAGAGTTCTCTCAGTGAACTGTGTATAGGGCATGTACTTTAAAACATCCATTCACATGATTTACTCACTGGTGAGTAAAGTGCACCTTCCATTCTTGCTGCTGCGGAGTCACACAGCAAAAATGGGGGATGAAGGGCGAAGGGAGAGCTCATGTGCCGCTATAGCATGCTAAGGCTGTACACTTCCCTGGACACTGCAGGGAATAAATACATGGTATTAATTCACTCATTCTGCTTTGAATTCTATAATTAGGAAGGTAGGTGTACAGTAACTCGACAAAAGGTCTGGTTTGTGCCCAAATGGGCTCCAACGGTGAGCCACATGGCCTAATGGGGAGGGAAATACTGCCAGAGGAGAAACGAAGTGTCTGAAGGGAATGGAATATGGGAAGATGGAAAAAATCATTCTTCTGAATGAGGTACACAATCATCCGTCACAATCATCTGACCAAGCCACAGACACCCTGAGGCCTGAATAAGCACAGCAAGGCAAAGGCTTGTGTTTCCAAGAGAAGACAGGTTAGGACATAAGGAGAGAATTAGAGGGGTCATGGTGTGTACGCAGAAATGTGTGCATATAAATAAAATTTGTGGCTCCTCGCAGCAGAAAATAGCAATAATTAATTACATGTGGAAAACTGTAGTTCGGCGTTGGGACCTCAGGGTTACTCAGAAAGCAGGTCCATCACTGGTATTTAAGAGCTTCATTCTACTCAGTTTCTGGAACTCTCAAAACACCCTTTTCATCAATTGAGTGTCTTTCAATCCAGCGTTAACTGAACCATCCAAAATGCCTTTGGCTGTACCCATTTTTAAAAAGAGAGACTAAAGAACATCTTTCTTACAATGTTCTCTTTACTGGCCATGTCTATGCTGCTACCATAAACATATTTTAAGACTTCTTCACATATTTGTATTAATCACTCATTTCTAATTTCTTCATTCACCAAATCATACCTACTAATTGCTGTTGGTAACTGGGAAATATAAAGTTAATGATAGAGCTGGGCATGATGTAGCTCAGTGGTACAGCACCTGCCTAGCATGTGTGAGGCCCTGAATTTGATCCCTAGTGTACATACACACATACACACACACACACACACACACACAGTTAATGATAAATAATAAAACCCCAGCCTTGAAAAGTTCCTGATTTATTTATGAAGGACGCACACTTACGCTCCTCACACCATGATTATAGGACAAAATATGTCACCTTAAATCTTGGACCTTTAAGTATCCTACTCAAAGAAAAAGAATGTTTTTATTGCATAACTTATCCTCCTTGGTCCTGTTTATGTTCTAGATGCAATGGAAAGCTTAACTCCATTCTATGTGACAGCTCTTCAAATCTGACACAGGGATTCCCTTTCCCCTTACATATGATAGTTCCTTTAATTGCCTTTTAGACCCCTCAGTCTTCCTGTAGAACCTTATTTTAATATTCACTAGCTTTACTTTTCAAAGTCCTTGCTAAAATTCATAGATCATTATTGACCAGAATTGTCTTCACTATTAACTGCCAATTTGATTCATACACACAGATATTATTCATATATCTTAGGATTGAGGTTTTTTATTCTTTAAAAATTTTTACATTCATATTCTTATGTAGTCCTCATATCAACCCTGTGAAAATAGATATTATTTTAATCTCCACTTTATAGGAAAGAAAAAATTTCAAAATTCCATGTAACTCAATCAATATCAGACAACTCCTAGGCAATGGAGCTAAGGTTGAAAGGGCACTTGGCTTCAAAGCCTGTGCTTTGACATCCTAAGGCAGACTGCAGTCATATTATACCATTGGGTCATTATTATTAACTGATAATAATGTGAAATATTAACTATTTAATTTTTTTTTTCTAATCGTGAACATTAAATTCTTCTTATGTTTTCACCACACTATTATGGATTGGAATGCAGAGATTTGTTTGTGTGGGTGTGTGTCTGTGTATCTTTGTGACTATAGTCTACACTTGAGCACTCAAAGACTATTTTGAATGTGACATGATCCCCTCATTAGAGATGTGCTCATCCTCCTAGCCTCTGCCATGTCCACACTGAATAAACCCATCTGCTATGTATTAATCAATGTAGTAGAGCCTTTTTTTTTTCCAGGATAAGATGTAAACATAGGGCTTTTTGACTGTATTAGAGATCACACTCCCAACTGCCAGGCCCATTAATTATTCTTTGAGCAAGGCTTATAAACAAGCAACATTTCCTCCTAGGAGAGTTCCCAACCAGTCCATATTTTATGATATTCTCCAAAGGCTACTGTATGAAAGGTTTTTTTCAAATGTTTTATTATAGTCAAGACACATCAGTCCTTAATATTACTTATTCCACCAATCTGGCAATCCTACTTAAAAAGAAAGTTCAGGTATTCTAGAATAATATATTCTCAGCAAACTAATACTGATTAATACTGACATTTGGTTGTTTCCTTCTAAGGACCAGGATTTATTATCTAAATGCTTGCAAATCATTAATTCAATTCTTCACTGTAGGATTTTGTCAGGAATAAATACTAAGCTTCTTATTGATTGATTTCAGGATCCATTCTTTCTCCCTTTAAAAATTTCAGACAAATGTGGTCAGTCTTAATTATACTAGTATCTTTCTCACTTTATCTATGGATTATTAAAAATTACAGTGGCTCTAAAAGCACATCTGTTAGCTTCTCTAATATTCAGTTTTCATCCACCTTATGGCTCATACTAAGTGATCCCTAGGTATTAGCTCCCAGAAGAGACTGTCCTATGTAGAATAATGTTTCCAAGGCAAACCAGTAAAGAAGTAATAAAACTGGCAAAACTGGACCAGCCACAGCAGTCCCAGGAGAGAGCTAACAATCAGGAAAAAAAAAAAGAAGTAAATAAAATAAAAAAGAAGTCCAAATAGAATCTTAACTGCAATTCCAAAATTAAAATAAAAATTCAGATTTCTGACCTAGAAGATGTTAGGTTTGGAACTGTGAGGGAGAGGAGAAAGAGAAAAATCAAAAAAGACAGAAAACTCTGGGCTCTTCTGTGAAATCTTCTCAAAAACAGAACAAAGGAGAAAGGCAACATGGTCTGGCTATGGAAAACAAGATGGAAAGAAAAAGGGTGCAGAATGGTATATCAGAAAGGTAGCCTGCTGGCAGAGCAGGACAGGACGCTGGTGTCTAAAGGGGAGAGGTAGAATACAGAAACTTCAGGTCACTTGGAACTCCCCAAGGACTTAGAGCTCATGAAAAATCTGGAGCCCATCAGAAAGAGATACTTGTGAAGTAGAGAAAGCCTCAGAAATTATGGGTCTCTAATACCTCCTTCCACAAAAATAGCAAAAAGACTATCCCCAAACCTGGATTTCATAAGGTGAGGTATACTGTGACAAAGTGCTGGTATTTGTCCTTTGAGGAAGTAAGCAGATGCCATTTTGAACAGCTGGATTTGGTCTAGAGCCAAAGCAATGCAGGAAGTAAGAATTCTCTAAACTCTGAGGGTTACATCTCCTTATCATCTCAGGTGAAGGGCCTACCCCTGAAGAAAACAGGAGTGAAATAGGCAATGGCTGGATCTTCCTTCTCTTTGCAGTAAATACAGTACCATTTTTCAAAGAGTGGGTTGATTATTTTCTGATCGTATATGCCTATTTATTCTGGAAGTCAGTCTTCCTAATATTACTCTGGCCACTTTTGACTTTGTGCTTCTAAAATACCTCTAGCCAGGGATTCATACTATTTCTTATAAATTAAGAAAATAAGGAAATTTGCTTTTTCTTTCTTTCTTTTTTTTTTTTCTGCAATGAACCCTTGGCTGTTACTTCCCTCCCACCTTCCTACACAGCATTTTCCCTCCTTACTCCATCCGTTGAGAGACTAAAATGTCAGGAAAGTAAAGAGAACATTTTATCAAACATTGTCTCTGAGTTAAATGGGCCTTAAAGTAAACATTAGGGGAGCTGAACTTCTGTGTAACCCTATTTTCTAGGTGCATAAGGACTCGAGAACAAGCAATTAAATAGTATATGCAGGTGCTGTGGGCTTTATGTTTTCATATAAAAAGTAATGTTCCATTAGAGTATAATTGTATAGATTCCATTCCATTCTTCTCATATCAAAATAGAATAATCTTTGAAATTATGAAAACTATATTGCAGTTATTCTCCATTTCAAGTGTGTGGACACAACAGGTTGTATGTGTGTGTATTCATGTACCTTTGCATGTGCCCTTGCCATGACTTAACTAGAGAGTATCCAAAGCTTGGAAAAAACCCTTCAAAAAGAAAAGTGGACACTGAATACTTAGTGGGTCCCTTAGGTCACACCTGTCAGTCACATTTTACTTCTACTTTTATTTTTTCATGCCTGTGTCTCTACACTTGATTTTAGCTCCTTTGGGGTCACAGAGATTGGGTATTTGCACAGGTATTTCATAAATCTTTAAAATAAAATGCATCTAAATTTTAAAGCACTAGAGAAATGCTTACTAGCATTTGGTAGCTTTAATACAGTAATTAGAAATTTAAATGTCATTTTTTCTCAGCTCTAAGTTTTAATACCCATATTGTGTGCATATGGATTGTACATTTTGGTTATAAATATTCCTGGATCGTAGGAGATCACAACTCTACAAAATGTCAGATACCATAGATAGGATTATCAGAAAATCAGAATGATGCTGAGAATATTGCAATATAGATTATGTTATTTTACAGAAAGGAGATTGCTTGTCACACCACAGGACTGGTTTCTTTTGTTGTTTTTGTTTTCGTCCATTCTGTCTTCTCTCCGCCCCCAAATTATTCAGGTCCATAACTTCAAATTATATACCATATCAAAACTATCATTCTTTTGATGTAGCCATCACCAAGTAACTGCTAGGCTCCTTGCCTTTGAGCCAGTGTTTTCTTTATTCCCATTCACTTCAGGCTCACTGTCTGCTGCAAGGCAATGCTCAGTACTTCTCTCCCTTTGGTTTGCTTCATGCCGATGGTAAGTTGTGTGTTTATTTTAAAAATCGTTTTGCAACCCTTCACATTCCAGCTCTCAACCCAGCATGCCGTTGCCCAGCAACACTAACTGGGATGCTCCTCTCAGGGGCTGAAACCAGAGGCTGCCAGCAGCAAGCAAGGCCACTGGAAACCATCATCTCACTCGTTCCTGAGTCAATTACCGGAATCCAGTGAAGTGCAAGACCTTTAGAGATTTGAGCTCCTGTCTTTCCTTTTTCAGTTCTTTCCTCTGTAGAAAGTCATTCTATCAATGGTTACTCTTTTGCTTCACATTCAATTTCATTTCTTCCTGAGGACTGGCAACACAATCTTGGACATCATGAATTGTTTCAACACAAGCACACACAAGTCAAACTGATGTCCAGCTGATTCAGCATTTAGGGCAGAAATAAAAATATGTAATTCTGCTAAGTTTAGGTAGATATTTCTTTTTCTTTTTTACATTGTCATTACACTTGAAAATCCTTTGGAGATTTTCATTTTTAAATACTAATAAACCAAGTGAAAATCTTTAGGGAAAAGGCCTCCAGGTAGGTATTGGTCATTGTAGGAGTCTCAGGGGTTTCTAATACGTGCAGCTAGAGTCTAGTATAACTATGCTAAGTAATATCTCAGATTTTAACAAACATGAATAATAGTTTGGAAATCTTAAATGAAGATTCTGATTGGGTAAATCTGGGAAGGAGCCTAAGAGTCCATCTTTTTTTTTGGTGGGGGGAGGTACTGGGAATTGAATTCAGGATCCCTTAACCACTGAACCACATTCGCAACCTTTTTTTTTTTTTTTTTTTTTTTTGAGACAGGGTCTCACTAAGTTGCTGAGTGCCTTGCTAAGTTCCTGAGGTTGGTCTCAAACTTGCCAGCCTCTTGTTTTAGCCTCCCAATCACTGGGATAATAGGTGTGTAACACCACCTGGTTCTGAGAGTCTATCTTTAATGGTGCCCAGGTTGCCAATATTACTGGTCTGTAGACCAGATTTTGAGTAGTTATGGAATATGTGAACACTGGAGGAGGTTCATAACTATTGTGATGCTGTCCAATGAGCCCTTGAACAAACAGATCTAAATACAGAGAAAAGTACTTAAGCACAGAGAAAGGTATCTGTTTTCAGTCCCATTTTGTTCAATATTCTGGAATGAAGACACAGGAGGGCTTCAGAATAACTTTGACTCAGAAGACACTGACAGGAAGATTAAGTAAGTTGGATCACAAAATTCTCCAAATATATACAGGCTGGAGCAATGGGCCATCCTGATAACATTTAACAGGGACAAATGGAACTAAGTATTCTCAATTCCACCTGCCCCAAGATCTAAATACAGAACTGGAAAATCTGTCATATCAACAACATGTATAAAAAGAAATTCAGGTTTTTAAATTCACAGTGGATTTGATATGTCTACTATTTGCCCCCAAATCAAACTTTATTTTATGCCATGCTAAAAGAAATATTCATTATAATGAGGTAAGTGGTATCTTCGCATCACTCTTCATTAGATTTGTTGAACCCCAAGTCAGACACTTTCTGAGGTTTGATTTAAAAAGAACAGAGGCAAAGAGGATTGTGTTTGGATCAGAGTAAACAGAGAGTTTGATGGAAAACTGACTGCCCAGGAGAAGAGGAGCCTGGGGAAATGTGAGGGCTGCTTTCAAACATCTGAGATGAACCTTTACTTGGAAAGGGACTGGGTTTGTTCTGCCAGTGGGCATAAACACTAGAGATATTTTTGCTTATTGTATTAGGGTTGAGTTAAGAAAAAATTTGGATCCTCAAAAAATTGTGTATTTTCCATCACTGGAGCAATTTAAGAATATTCTGCTCAGTAGATTAGTACTGAGGAGCAATATAAGGGTTAGATAAGATTTTTAACATCCTGTATTTTGAAATATTATTCTGTTTTGTTTTTGTGGAAGGAAGCAAACTCACCAAATATTTAATCTTTTCTGATCCTCTAGTCAGCTATCTCCCCATATATATTCAGACGTCATATTTCAACACAACTGTGATTTATATCCAGAAGTGAAATTTTAACCTTATAATTGAAATATATAAGAAAATATTTCAATTTGTGGGGGGGGGCAAATAAAAAGCCAACTTTTGAGCACTTACAATGGCAATGTTCTTGCTCAAACTTATGAGCAGTTATTCTCTACAAATAGTCACTTATTAGAAACATTGCCATTAATTATATTTTACTTGTTATCAAAATAGATGATTCCTTTCCTAGTGGGCAATGGTTTCAGATATTACCTCACTGGATTATAAAATATTCACACACCACACACACACACACACACACACACACACACAATTCAATCTACCGGTACATATTTTTCAAATCATCACATGCCTTTGGCTCATAACTTTAAAGCTCTTATGAAAGAATATGACAAAAAAAAAATCATTGAACACAATTGATTCCAGAATTTTAAGTTGAGATTGTTTAAAATGTTAAACCCCATGGAGGCTCTGACCCACATCATTCACTTTACTTTATCAATTGTGATTAAATTTCCTGGCACCCAGTCAGCATTTTTAAGTAGTTCACTGGCTAGTCCCCACGCCTCTCCTGCGTGCTGTTATGTCTGACAGTGGTGTTAATATGTTGACAAATCAATCTATTCATTAATATTCAGCAGGCTTGCTGGATCTGCAAGCCTCATAAACTGTTACAAACACAGTTTAATTATTAAAATGACAATTGTCTTTCTTTTGTTTCCCAATCCATTGGATTTCTGGGTCTCATCTACCCGAGGCTTATTTTCAATGGGGTTATTTTTTGTTTTGAACAATATGGAGTGAAAGAGAGACCTACAGCTGGTTCCTTTTCATGGCAAAGTGCTACTTCCAACTTAAGTATTTAGCATTCTGGAACACTGTTAGATTTTGAAAACATACCATGTGGTAATGGTGCTAGGCTTTTATTTAGCTTTTCTTTGTGTTTGTACTGGCTGTATTTTTCAATCTCCAATTTCTGGGGGAAAAACACACTTGTGACCAATTTTATTTGAATTTATCAAGTGGAATGGCAAAAACAAAAATGCTTTTAAAATAAAATTTAGATGCTTTGATAAATTCAGTTGTTAATATAGTGGTCATTCTATGTCTTGAGATACCCTATAGTCTATACTGTACAGCTGATGACTGAGATAAACTAGAAGAATAAATTATAGTTGTGCTTATCAGGGAAAAGAAGAGGTATAAATACTACCATTGAAGCAGTCAGAGCACACAAGTGGAGGGAACCTACATAATGGGCACACAATCACAATTGGATAATTAATTTTGCACTAAAAGCAAGCTTTTGGATTAATGAAAGTGCATTTCCTTTCTTTTTTTTTTTCCTTTTTATATATGGTATGCTGAGGCTTCCTGTCTGATCTTAATTCTTGAGAATATCAACTAGCCATGTGACTCTGAAACTGAGCAGTAACAACACAGCAGGTGACTGGGGAATAGGTGCTTCTTCAAACTTCACCTGTGAACACAGAAAATGACCTTCTGCCTGCAGGGGTCAGGGCTCATCGTGAGACAATTTCCGAGGCTGCCTCTGTGTTGATTACTGCCTGCTTGCTTCTTTAATGGCATATAAAGAAATATCAGAACTCTGAAAGAGAAAAAGTAGTAATTTCTCTGTTGATCTCCATAGCCCCACTACTAACCTTCCTCAAATCTACTCTACTCCTCTAAATGAACACATCATGATGGAAATGTATTGTTAACTCTAGCAAATGCTTTCCCCTCCATTATTGCAAGTCTGTCAACAGTCTCTTAATGAAACAACTTGCACTGAAGCAAATTATGTGTCACTTCACTAACTACACAGTCTGCATCATTTAGTTCACCATGTCACTTCTCTTCCTCAGAGAAGAAACTCCAAGGAAAACAAAAGCTGTACAATTGTCATACACAGAGAATAATCACACAAGAAATGTGCTGTGAATCTGAGCAATGAAGGAATGTAGAAAAAGAGAATTCATTTGGTTTTCATATTGAAAATTCTTCTTTGTGAGGACATGATAGGTTTAGAGACTTAAGATAACATCTTCATCTGCTCAGTCACACTGTAGTGATTGGTGTTATTGAAAAGGAAATAGAATCTTAAAGATTTTCAGAGAATGACATTTTTACATAATATTTATATTTATTTAAAATTTTGTTCAATTTTTAGACCAGGCATGGAAGAATTATAATTATGCAAAAGGTACTCCATTATTCCTGGATCCTTCTTTAACTTCATGTCCTTTATTTATTTGTATTAGTTTTTACAAAAGTTATCCTAAGCACCTGGGGAAAGCTGTATAATCGTCATACATAGAGAATAATCACATAAGAAATATGATTATTACTGAACTCTTCAGTAAGAAGATTTCAAAGAGAAAAAATAAAAACCTCTCTTTTCACTTTTGACCCACTATTTAGAGAGTACCTATTTTAAATTCTTCTTCTAATTACCTGAATGCCTCTGAATAATGCAGTATCTTTTATGCTTGATTCACTAACTTTAAACCAGTGCTACTCAAGTGTGAACAATCAGAACGGATCAGTGCCATTCTGAATTGTTTGTTATTGGTCTGTTATAAGTACAGAGAGTGAGACTGAGTCTCTGGAAACTTTGTATCCATTTTACATTGCTCTCACATTAAAAAAATATTTTACAAAGTACTGGTCCATATGTTTAGAGATTAAAGCAAAAACCAACTGGTCCTTTACTACAGATAGTTAAAGAAGAATCACTTTTTAAAAATGTGATTTCCTTCCATTAAAGATAATGAATCTTTTCATTTTAGTTTTCTCTACCTTATTGTCCTCTTCATCCTCCCAATCAATTTAAATACATTAAATTATTGTACTGGCAGGCAACCTTTGTAATTTAGATCAGGTCCTAACATACAATATGAGAGATATAGCCAGTTAAAAGATATAGTAAATATTGATAATACATAATGCTTATTTCAAATTCTTAACTTTTAACTAAACTGAATATTAAATGACATATGTAAATTTATATAACTAATCCATGCAGTATCTCACATGAACTCTGGAAGTTTGGGCTCTTATAATTCTCTTCACCGCTTTTTTTTTGTCCTCCTTATTCCTAGTGTTATAGGATTCCGTTATTTATAATCTTTTGCATAATTATAATTAAGTCAGACCTATTTAGTTTAAATGTTATCTAAAATTAATAAGCATTATGTGAAATGATTTGTATATAATTATTATAAATGTATGAACTCTAGGTAAAAACCCTCCCCTATAGCTATTACCTAGAACCTCAAACCCACAACTATGTCAATTCAATGAGACTTTAAGTGTTATAAGGATTCTCTTTTCCTACATTTCTTTAATAGTTCAAAATCATAACACACATCTTAGTTGCTTCTGTATTATATAACTTTTAGTTGCCCTGGATTTATATATTTGTCTTCTTTCTTTTTGACAAAAGATGCCTGTGCTATCTTTTGTAATCTTACTATTTTGAAATATATCTAAAATTGAAATATATCTGAATATATCAAAAATTTTGAAATATATTGAAATATTATCTAAAATTTTGAACCAAGAACATGTCCTGGTTTTATTTCTCTGATCAAAAAGATGATGTGGATGTAAAGAGATGTTAGGGATGAGAGGAATTTTATACTTTTTCTCCGACAGTTTACAAGTGTGGAACCAGGGAGCCTACATTTTAAAATAGCTTCTCTAATTACCTGTTGGTATGCCAAAGTTAAAATCGCCCACTATAGATCTAGAGCAGGCCATGATAGATTTAAAATGAGCCATAATCAAAGTGGTTCTTTAGCAAAATTATTAGGAATCCCTTGCTTTACAAATATTTCTATTTCAACTATTTGTTAGTTTTACTCCCTCCCCCATTTCCCATTTTAAGCTCTTCCCTCCTGGTATCACTTCTTAAGTGATAGACACTCTTGTTTGCAATTTTCTGGGGTTTTTAAAGGCAATATCACTCTTAAAATGTACCACCTGTGAGATACATGGAGGATACCCTGGTTTGTCTCTTGTTCTTTAGGAGTTTTAAATAATGCAAATGAAAGGAGGGGCATACTGGTGAATGATCAAGTAAGTTGCAATTCTTCAGTTTTACCTGGTTACGTAAAACAAAACAAAACAAAACAAACTGACAATGGGTTGCTCTTTCTGTATTATAAGTGAATTTGCCAAATCAAGCGAATATTTTTAAATGAGTACACATGTCCTATCAAGGAACTAAGTAAGAAAGTTAGTAAGATGGCTGTGCCAAGTGCTAATCCTCACCTGGAATGAGATAAAGCAGGAGGTGATAGTGAGGCCATTTCTAATTTCTGACAGGGCAGTGATGGATATATCAGATGATGAAAAATGGTCATCCAGATAGTAGCATTGATGAAATGAAACGCAGCAGAACACACAAGACTGCCTTAGGACACACTGATATAATCACAAACACTGTCCCCTGATGGGCTAGAGTCTCCACTTGTGTAACTGTCTGTAATGATATGATTTATGCTGCACTGTTTTGTATATGTGTTTTTGCATATAAATACATACATATATTACATAGATATTATGTATAATTGAATATGATGGCTATATGCACTTAGTTACATGTAATTCCCTACTATTATTTTATTATATCAACTATAGTTAAGTACATATAAATGTAGTTATATCTTTATAAATAATTATAGTTACATTTGCGTTTGTACATACATAAAAAAGTAAATATAAACATACTAGAGTGATAGATAAAAGAAGAACGGAATTTGTAAAGTGACTGGGAATTAAAAAGTAATCAAGGTATTTAAAGCTAATGTGTTCTGCTAATCACTATGGTAAGCATGTCCAAGTGCAATCTCATTTAATATGTAATATAATCCAGGGAGGTAGTAATTAATATCACTATATTCAGGTTGTTTACCAGAACATGATCCCATTTCCCAGGATTTTTAGAGATTATGACAAATTGCATTGCTTCTCTAGCTCTAAGCAGGTGAAATCATTTTAAAAATTAATGTAACAGGATGGCTAACCACATTAGAAGGATAATCAAGAGTCTGTAAATGTTGTAGATAAAAGCATTTACTTTGGAACCAGCTGACAGGATTTGCAAACTGGCCCCACTCAGACAAGCTACTTACCCCTCTATGTCTACATTTCCTTATCTTCAAAATGGAAACAATAATAGTATTTAATAAAAGTTTAGGATGGCTAAGTGAGTTTATATACAAAACGTGTTTAGTGCTTTTTTATAAGGCAAATGCTATAAAATTTTAATTACTAATATTTTAATATTTTCCTATTTAATTTTTTAATTAATTTTACCCTCTCGCTTTTACTTGTAATATTTGCTAAGCTTTAAGATTTTCTCTCATTTCTCAAATCATATTTTGGTTTATATGTGCAAAAAAATTCTGTTTTTAAAATGGACACCTATTAATGCTTTTGCATTTATTTTTATCCTAGCATCTTTTCCCTGTAGGAACTTCCTTTCTCCTAACTGGAGGGACTCATGATCACCCATAGGGCCAATCAGAGCCAGGCTCCTGGGGTGACTGTGTGATTGTCCCCTAGATACTACGGGATCCAAGCATAGTCAAGGGGCCCCTTTCAGAGAATCTGTGGCTACAGGGAGATGATTGCTCTTCCATTCTGAGATCATGAACAACAATAAGTAGCAGGTAAGCCTGAGCTGCTGGGAATAAATTGGCAGCATATGAAGAGTCTGCCTGAGAAGGAAGCCCCCTTAAAACAAAGCAGAGCTGTGAGGTGGAGAAACCTAACACTTGAACTGCAGAATCCAGCTGAATCTTCAGGTTTACCTCTTGGATTTCTCAACTGTGTGAGTCAATAAATTATCTTATTTGCTCAGATAGGTTTCTGTCCCGATTAATTCACTGACAGATTATTAGTAAGTATCTTTCCATGATGCTGATATTCATTATATTATCATAGCAAGAATACATAATGAGTATAAAACTCCATAGGTTCCTAAATACCAATCCAGAAATAAGAACCCTTTGGGGTAACAATGCATAGTGTAAAGAAGGGAGACAGATTTTGATTTCAAGGCCAACCCCTTAATTTCATGATCATTGTGTGACCTTAGTTAAGTCACTAAACCTTTCTGGTTTCTCTGTAATACACAGACTAAAGCAAATTACTTATCAAATTCTCTTCTTGTGTGAAGGTCAAGCACCACAATACATAGCTATTATATTATATCAAATCCATGTCTACACTAACAGAAAAAAAAATTCATGTCAAAGGCAGTTTTTTTTTTTTAAATACTGAAACATCTATTCATGCTACAAAGACTTCCACATTTTCCTTTGCTTTTTCAAGTGGAAAAAAAAAAAAACTAAAAAGGACACTTAGCAATATGTATGAAGAACACCAGGGAAACACGTATACCAGTTTGCACAGTTTCTAAAATTACACAATCAATACTTGGTTACCAGCCAGGGCAATTGCTTAGCTTAGTATTCTGCTGTCCTCCTCTCAATTCAAGTCCTTGGCTGACCCCACACCTGCCTTTATAAATGCCTCTCACATTCTTTGTCTCATTCAGTTTTGATTACAGCCTCACTATGCAGACTGGAATCATTATCCCATCTTATCCTAGAGGAGGTGAAGTCCAAAAGATAGGTGGTGACTAATTAAAATGGCAGATAGGGCTATATCTCACACTGCTGGACTGCTGACCTTGATCTTTGACTTTATAGTCATGGTGGGGCCCTAGATTTTGATTTCCCTGTATCTGGATTCTTAGTGTTTCTGATGTGATTTAAAGTATCCTGAGATGCAAATAGTACAGCTCCTGTGCCTCAGAGGAAAGGATGAGGCAAAGGAGGCATTGGGGAGAGGGGTCTGTTAATAACTAAACCAAAAAGAAGGGCTTTGAGAGCTTGTTTGGAGGTTCCAGCAGGGGAGCACAGCTAGTCTTATACCCTTTACCAAAGAACAGGGTCCTCCTCTATCAGGGAAGGTCTTCCTCTTTGAGCACACAGCTTTGGGAGACGCACATGGAGCAGTGAGGGAGGAAGGGAACACCACCTAGCCAGCCAGATCAGCCAAGTCAAAACCAAAGGTTAAAAGTTTTCTTTGATATAAGGATGCTGACTCATAATGGCAATAGGGCAGGGGGCTGGGGGAGCATGGGAGGAATGGAGGAACTTTTGATAGGGCAAAGGGGAGGGAGAGAAAAGGAGAGGGCAAGGAGGTGGGAATGATGGTGGAATGAGTTAGACTTCATTACCCTAAGTACACGTATGAAGACACAAATGGTGTGAAAAGATTTTGTGTACAATCGGTGACTTGAAAAATTGTGCTCTATGTGTGTAATATGAAATGAATTGCATTCTGCCATCATGTATAACATATAAGAATAACTAATTTAATTGAAAAAAAAAAGAAAAAGGAGGGCTTTATTATTGACCTGAGCTGGTCTCCACATCATTTTGAGTAGGAAGAAAAATGTTGACACTTCTATAGCCAAGAAAAATGTGTTCTTCCTGATCAAATATAATTCTGAATTATCCTTCTGAATTATCCTGTATCATTCCCTCTTACAAAAATACTATGTCTCTTCCTTACCATTCTTTGGTGATTTGGCATAAGATCTATCTTATATGAAAATGTAGTTTTGACCAGTCAAGTTCACAGTGATTGTCATTCCTCTGAACTTGAAGACTCTGATTTCATACCTCTCTGACAATTCAAGAAAATAAATTTACAATTTTCTAAATTTGTGTAACTCATCTCCCCAACTAGCTTTCAAGTTCTTTGAAGCATTTTATGTTCTATTCTCTACTTTCATGTTACCTATGATGTATGTAAATTGTGATTTCCCAACAAGTGTTCATAAGACATAGAAACTTAGGCCTTTGGTTTCTATACCAGTGACAATAACCAAAAAATGTTAAATTGACTTCAAGGGTATTCTGATATGAAGTCTGTAAAAAGGCATCAAGTTATTTTACTGGATTTCTGGATTAAAGGCATCAAGCATGAGGGTTAGCTCTATTTAAAGGAGATGTTTCCTAACAAGAGCCTTGGTCACAGGTTATCTGATAATGCCTTCTTTTCTGTCTTCTAGAAAAGAAATATAATTATACTTCACTTTCATCTTTGTTGAACCATCCTAAATATTTAATTATTCCTTTGGCATATATGATAGCTCTTTTGTAGGCCACAGATTCCTTTAAGATACATCCACCTTGCTATAATTTACAAGTAATTAGAGGATGTTAAAGGTTGTTGCTAATGGTAACTTAAAGCTCTGACAATGGATAGCTCTTGCCATTTAATACTAAACATCTAATAATTTAATCTACATTAGGCAGCTGATATACATTCTTTTCCCATTGCTATACCAACACATGCAGTAACAGGCATCAAATAAGAGAGGTTAATCCTATGCATGTATTGGCTTCTGGCCTAGATGTTGTCCAGAAACAACAAGGAAGCAGGAATAATGAAAGGATGAATGTTCAGACTTCGGGCATGAGTTCTGGCCCTGCCCCTGACTAGTTTTGTGATTCAAATTTACAGCATAACTTTTTAATATTTCAGTTTTCTTATTTAAATTACAGGTATAATTAAAAAAAACTATCTTATGAAATTTTTATGAGAATTAAATAAACTCCAAAGCATCTTTACTGAGGAACACCTACCTTTCAAAAACATTGAATAAGTCTTTTATTTGCCCTCATCAGCCCTGCCATCTTTAAAACACTATCTGTTTTCCTTTAAGAGGATGGCAGTATTTATTAAGAAGAATAGAAGCTTTAATGCAACACTGCCCAGTTAATCTATTCTAAAGAAGTCATCATAGATACTTATAGAAATCATATGTATAAGGATGTTCTAATGCTGAACAAACATCCAAGGACATGGCCAGGTAAAATATGATGCATACTCTAACATTACACAAAAGAAATCACTAGACAAAGATTTTGCCACACTAATTTATATGGTTTGATAATTAAAATATCAATGTCAAAAGTTCTTGATAATACTTTAAAAATATTTAATACAATTTTTAGCTCTAAAAGTTTTCTGGTAGAATTTTTTTGGATCCTAAATATAGAATCATATCATCAACAAACAGCAATAGTTGAATTCTTCTTTTCCTATTCATATCCCTTGAATTTCTTTTGTCTGTCTAAGTGCTCTGGCTAGACTTTCTGGGACTACGTTGAATAGAAGTGGTGAAACAGGGCATCCCTGTCTTGTTACAGTTTTTGGAGGGAATGCTTTCATTTTTTTTCTCCATTTAGAATGATGTTGGCCTTGGCTTAGCATAGATAGCTTTTACAATGTTGAGGTATGTTCTTACTATCCCTAGTTTTTCTAGTGTTTTGAACATAAAGCAGAGCTATATTTTGTCAAATGCTTTTTCTGCATCTATTGAGATGATCATATGATTCTTATCTTTAAGTCTATTGATGTAATGAATTGCGATTATTGATTTCCATATGTTGAGCCAACATTAAACAAACCCAGGTACATGGTAAGTAAACCTTCACTAAAGATTCATTATCATTATGTCAATATATAAATATTTGTACATTTTAAGAAAATACAAAAATATGAACAAGTTCATTCTGGTTGTTTCATCTACCTCTTAATACACATATTACTTTTTCTATATTTGTAAACACACACACACATTTCATCAAAAGACATTTTTGTTTTCATTTACTTTCAACCAACACCAATCAATTTGTGCTTCTAATCTGGTAGGCACAGTGAACATTTATCAGTGTAATAATTCACAATTAAACTCATAACTCTTAAAAAATAAGTCATGATCATTTTTGCATGGAAGTTATTACCTTCATGAGAGATTTCCTTCCAGGGATTTGGTGGATACATGAAAGCTGCATTCTGGATTTGGTCGTGTATGTCCTCATCTTCGTTAAATGGGAACGTGCCACTTAGGCTTACATAGATAATCACCCCGACAGACCACATGTCTAGGGAGCGATTATAACCCTTGTTTCTTAGAACCTCAGGTGCCAGGTAAGCTGGGGTACCAACCACAGATCTTCGGAAAGATTTCTCTCCAATGATCCGGGCAAAGCCAAAATCACAAAGTTTCACCTGTTGACAAGAGTGTATGCAGAAATCATTCAATCACAATTATGTGTCTGTATATGGGTTAGTTGAAGTCTGTCAGAAACTACCATAACTCTTCGTACAGAACAATATGATTTTCTTATGATGTAAGAAATAGCTATTTTCTGCTAAGTGATAAAGGATGACAATGGTTTCCATACTGATACAAAGGCATGCTTTCATTCATAAACATCATCTAAACCCCCCCCCCCAAAAAAAAAAACCAGAGAAAAATGTGAAAACAAGTATACTTAGAAGTGGGCAGGGAAACATGCAAGTCTGGGGAGTGAAGGGCTAACTCAAGGGCTTATTATGAGGATGAACGACAGAAGATAGTTGAGTCGTGCCAGCCACAATAATTGGCTCTGTTTTGGCACATTGGCAGGACCTGAAGGTGTCAAGATGGCAAAGCAAGACAGCCAACCATGGTCAGGTCACTTAAGATCTCTGACTCCCTAGGGAGAGATCCAGTTGTTTTCTACCCTCTAAATTGAGAAAAAGAAGAATTTTGCCCTGGGCCTGGAGAACAACGCTGAAACTGAAGGTCTTGCCCACCCTTAGAGAGAGGATAGCTCTCTGGGACTCTCAAGTGTCCTCACTCTCACAGCCAGTGGTTTCAACCTTAGGCTAGGGTTGCCAGTTTTGAAAGACACCCCCCACCCAACCCAAAAAAGAAAAGAAAAGCAATAAGAAGGCACAGGTATGTACTATTAAGACTCACTGAACTGAAAAGCCAGTGACAAAATCACAGTCCTGAAATATAAGAAGGTAACAAATGGATGGGAACACACAGAGAGAACTTGAAACAAAGATCTTGAAGTGGGGTTGGGAGGGAGAAGGTGACAGGAAGCTGCCTGGGAGCCAGTGACGCTGTCAGCTGGCTTTTTGCTGAGAGAAGCTTTTATACTTGCCTGAGGGAAAGGATCGGCTGATGCCAGCAACACGTTTTCTGGCTTAAGGTCACAGTGAACGATATTTTTAAAATGAAGATGCCGCAAAGCCACAAGTATCTATAAAGAAGATAATCACCAAAATACTTTCATTTCAGTCTATTAATTTTTTTTTTTTTATCCATATTTATTTTTATTTTTTTTTTTTTAATTTTTTATTGTGGGTTGTTCAAAACATTACAAATTTTTTGACATATCATATTCCACACTTTGATTCAAGTGGGTTATGAACTCCCACCTTCACCCCATACACAGATTGCAGAATCACATCAGTTACACATCCATTGATTTACAAATTGCCATCCTAGTGTCTGTGGTGCTCTGCTGCCTTTCCCATCCTCC
>NW_025999900.1:29144806-29209000 GCF_001458135.2 Marmota marmota marmota | reverse complement strand
AAATTCTATGATTTTGTCATTTTTTAATGCAGAGTAATACTCCATTGTGTATAAATGCCACATTTTTTTTTATCCATTCGTCTATTGAAGGGCATCTAGGTTGGTTCCACAGTCTTGCTATTGTGAACTGTGTTGAAGATGTTTTCTACCAGTACATAAATTTAAAAGAGCAAGATAAAATGCACAATAGCCAGTCCAGTTTGCTCAAGACACTGAAATGGAGTAGATGAACACAGCGAGTTGCTAGGGAAATTTCAATGGAAGAAGTATCCTATTACGGTATTCAAACAGCAACCAACACAAATGTAGACAAAGGAATTCAATATGCAACAGGAATGTGCATTCTTAAATATTTACATTGAATCAGGACTAAGCCAATGTACTTTATAAAGTCCCATGAATAATCCCAATACATGGGCTGACTTCCATGTTACTAATTTGGTATACTGGACTCTGACTAACAGATACTAATCGGAGCATACAATAATAAGCTCTGCAACCTTTCCTAGTGTAGTTTAGATTGGAAGTACAGACTAAACAACAAGGCTAGGAAGCTGTAGTAAAACAGTTATAACATTTGATATTAAATTATTTTTTTCTGCCTCTAATTGATTTCTTACCTGAGTAATTAAAAACTTCGTTATGTGCTCTGGCAACCTGCCCTTTTCACTTGACAAGATCATCTCCAACATGTCTCCATGGAGTTTTTCCATAACAACAAACACTCTTTCAGGCGTCTCAAACATACACTCCAAATTTACAACACCAGGGTGATGAAGGTTCTATTAAAGATAAATAAAGCACTTGAAGAAAATGAGTTTTTTGATACTGTTTGGCAAGCTCACTGATTATACAAAACTGTTCAAGCTCAAAGCTATGGAGAAACCCACACTTAAGATTTTTTTAACACCTCTAAATTCCACATGTGCTGCCTTATATTTTTGAAATTCTAATGTCTCCAAAATATACATCTTTACTTTCTATGCCTAGTGAAATTATTTCTATGCTAAATTCCAACTTCCAGCACAGTGAATCGCTAATTAGGTTTTAATTAGAATACCATACTGAGAAATCTGCAATTTCTTCGGATCATCTCCAATATTAAGCGTACTGTCCTAAAAAGGCATACTAGGCCACCTCTACACAACTGGTAAAAATTCAATGTAGAAAAGATGAAATTCACACATGGAGTGCATCTGACTGTGCTGCAGTCTTAGCCAAAACCTTTTGAAGTTGCTGTGCTCCTGGAGGCATCAGAGAAGCTCTTATACAGAGTGAGTATCCTTATGTACACAGCAAAAAAGTTATGATTGAAGCTTGCTTTGTCTACGACACCATGCTACATGCTAGTCCTGCCCAGTTCTTGGGCATTTCATAAACAGCTCCACAATAAAGATATGGTGAGTAATGGTAGGCTTCATTTTGCTTACCTGATAATAATCACATATATCAAGTAAAATTACACTTTCAACAATGCTTAAATCAGAGAGTTATTCTACGTCCTAACAAAACCCTTTGGCCATTTGACATTTATTTATTTATATAAAGTGCATGACAACAAACAAAAAATTGTAATATTACAAAACAATTGTATGTTCCAGTTACATTTCAATGAGGAAATAAACAAGTTTCATTATAAACAAAAATTATCTACCCCCACAAAATCAGGATCTAACTTAAATAACAGAGCTGAACAGAGGGAAAAAAAATTTCATTGAGTGATAACAATTTTATATAAAATGAATTTTTTACTACTTAAAACTTGAAATAGCTCACTAGAAACCTCACAAATGAATTCTGGAGAGCAGAGGCTATGGTTGAATCCACAGTGTTGCATGGCCCTCCCTGCTTGCCACTTGCAAAGAACTTCATGCACTGCTGGGTACAGAGCCAGGCTATGCTTGGGGTAAGCTCCCATGTTAATAAAGTCTCTCTATGGGGGCTATTTTGATCTTTGCCATAGACATTTGATGAGTCTTTTTGATTCTAATGTCTTGGAGCCTGCTTATGTGGCATAATGTGGTTAAAGAATTTATTAATGTGATCTGAGCAGATGCTTACACAACCATCTAAAAGCCTTTCACCTCTCAAGGGCTAGAATCATTCTTGAAACTGCTGTACTGTAAACTAGTCAAATCTGACTACTTCCCATAGACAAGGCCTCCAGCGTTGTTCTATCGTGGTCAGAGCAAAGGCGTATGGAGAGAGGTTGGGATTAACAAAGCTCACACTATCACTACTCTCTTTTTCTGACTTCCTACAAATAACACTAGATAGGCAGTTGGCTTTGAGTATTGTGGGTACCAGATTCATAAGTGGGAAACTAATATAACCATCTAGAGTACACTTATATTTGATATGTGGATTGTTCATACAGAAAACTTCCCCAGTGTTGTCACAGTCCCTATTTATTACATCCCCTTTCCTGGCAGAGGAACCACACTCACTTGACAAATCACTGGCCTTCAAATGTCCAAGGCCTCAGCTGTCCTCTCTTAAACTAATGATCACAGCAGAAGCTTTAAGATTGCATGAGAGTGCTGCTGAGGTTCTGACTCTCCTGGGACAAACCACTAAGAGAGGGAGATGTGCCAAGAGCACCTTCCTCTTTGAGTATCTTCCCAATCGATTCTTTTTTTTTTTTTTTTTTTTGAGAGAGAGAGAGAATTTTTTTTAAAAATATTTGTTGTTTAGTTTTCAACGGACACAACATCTTTGTTTGTATGTGGTACTGAGGATCAAACCCGGGCCGCACGCATGCCAGGCGAGCACGCTACCGCTTGAGCCACATCCCCAGCGCCCCCAATTGATTCTTACTTCTATTTAATCCAACTTTAAGCACTTAGGCAGTGTTCTGGGGAGACTGGCTTCCTTAAATGACCAAAGCTTTTATGTCTGAGTAAGGTGCAAGTACAATGAATAGGAAAGGGGCAGACTAAAAGAAATAGACAGCAAGGCTGGGGGTCTCCTGTGTATGGGCAGAGGGAAAGGTAAGGCACAGTAACCTTGAGGCCCAGAGAGGGCAGGAGAGGAAGGGAACTGTTCGGTAACTGGGTAGCCTACTGCTTCTGCTAACCTCGTCTGAGACTCTGAAGGTTGGAGGAGAAAGGAGTCTGCAGATGACCTGGAAGATCCCCTGAACAGATTATCTGAATATATCTGTAACATCACTCCTCATGTTCCTCTTCTTATATTTCTCTTAGTACGTGAGTTATTAGAAGTGCTGAAGTCTTTTACTCATTATATTCTTTTTTTTCCTTTTCCCCACACCACAACATAACTTGAGCAAGCCCTATAACAGATGGTAAAACTTTAACATATGTTTTCTAATTGGAGAATTCCCAGAATATTTTAGGCCAAAACAACAGGAAAGATTTGCGAAGGTGTTCGCTAGCACCTATTTTGTGATATATTCATTGTAATCTTTGCAGGACTTCACAAATGTCTTCTAATGCATCTGTATGAAGGAAAATTTTGCTATTTTCTGATATTGGACTTTGAGTGTGGTTAGGTATATAGATTAAAGAAGAAACAACCTAATTCAATGAAAGCATCTTACTAAAGGCCATGTATAAACAACTGGAAAAGTTTTACAGAAGTTCACATGCTCACTGCACTTGGCCATTGCTCTTTTACAAAAGTCTTTGTGCTTTACAGGTTTCCTAAAGAATCATTGAGCGACAGCTGAAAAATTTTCCAACAGCAAAATGGTTTTGCTATTTTTGAATGGTTGGTATATAATAAATTGTTATTTAAAGTATGATATATACCTGAGACAGAGGCATCACAGAGTTTTTTTTTTTTTTTTGCATCGAACCAAATGTCCAAACATTTATATCTGACAATTAAAAAAAAAAAAAAAAAAGAAAAGAAAAGAGGATACAAAGAATCACGTCTTATTTATCTAAATTCCCCATGCTATACTGATGAGGAGTATTTCTTTAACCTAGAGAACAGACTTTTTGAAGACTTGAAATAGGAAGAGAATCAAGCTATATTTTTTCTATTTTCATATGTAATTTATGATGTTATTTTTTAATACCTTAAGAACAATTTTAAGATAAGTCTAAACCAATGTGGTCCGTGTGATTTGATCATACTTTTAATTTTTTCACATAAAATAGGAAATAGCTTTTTAGTCTTTTCTTCCTAATGTCCAAAGTGAATTTTAAAATGGCAGGAAGATCGCAATATCAACTATGGCACAGTTATGTGTGAAAAAGAATTTTTGCTAAATTCTCAGGCTTACCTCAGGAATTCAGATAATAAATTTTGTAGCAGTACAAGCTTCTACAGGACTCTTTGACCATCTGTTTGTTGCATTTAAGTAATTTCATTTTCAGGAAATGAAACATTTGGTCAAGGACAGGAAAGAATAGTGCACATTCACACATAACAGATTGATGACATATCCATGGGGTGACTAGAAGTTGCTTCAAGTCTGGGACAAAATATCACTCAGAGATCAAAACAAAAATTTTTGTGATACAAGTTGCCTAGAAAATTCTTAAATGGAAACTAGTCACTAGGTGCAAAGACTTTTATAAAAAAAATATTTTGTTTAAAAAATAATAAACTAATACTAATCCTTTAGTTTATATGTACATTTTAGCTTATATTTTGGATTCATGTTAAACAATATGCTTTAATATCAATGTATAAGTAGTAATTTCCTTAATACTACTAGGGTTGCTTTATTATAAGTCTGGAGTTGAGAATTTATTCTATAAAGTTAGATGTTATAAATTTGCTTTATGTTTCCAGTCTTTGTTTCACCTTCAATTTTTAGGATTATTCTACTCAAATTTAAGAGAGATGAGAAAAAGAAAAATTAGATTCAACCTTTCTTTTCAAGATTTTTTAGGAGTAAAACAGCTTTCATATGAGAACTTCCAACTACTCTTCTATTAAATGACTAAATGATGTAGCTCACATTGAGACAGGGAAAAGAGAACAGTGAAAAATCCAGTATCTAAATTCTAAATGGCAAACAGCAGAAGGAAGACTGTTCCATTGCACAGCAAGGTATGTGGGTTATGAAATGTCCTCTTCGAAGGTACAGTACTAAAGCAATAACCTTGTTTATTCTCATTCCTGTTAGTTTCCCAGGATTGAGAAAAGAGCATGCCATCATAAACATTTTCTAATTACAATCTTTCACAATTTCTACTTCATTTAATGGTCCTAGAAATCACACTCACCTAATGCTTTATGAAAGAGAAATAGCCTATAATTCCCTGGTAAATGCTTAAAAGTCATCTTATAGAGAGCATATATAATTATAAAATACTTTTTGTTAAAAATAATGCTCAATTGATATGGTAAATTCCCCTGAAATGCAGAATCTTATATTTACCTGTTTTGTTATGTTCATTTAAATGAAAAATGTCCAGCAATGAATCAGTGTCTCTCTATATGAACTTATTCTTCCAATGTTTCCTCTTTTGGTGACTGATGACCCACCCAGCTCAGAGAGCTGAGAGTCATCCTAAACATGTACTTCTTCACTTGAACAACAGCCATTCTCTAACGTGTTTGGAGTCAACCTCCTTAATCTCTCTCATTCCTGCCTCCTCCTCATGGTTATGCCTTGGTTTGAGCCCTTAAGTCTTTCCCAAGGACCTGCTACCACCTTCCAACTGATCTCCTTTCTTAGGTTTTGTTCTCCAATGCATTCTTCCAAAGGTTGTCACTCTGATCTTCCCAAAGTGATTCTGATCACACCACCAAGCTTCCAGCCCACATGTGAATCACCACCACCTTCAAGATAAGGTGTTTCCCTTCAACAAGGCACACGAAACCCTTCACGATCAGCTGCTTCTCTTCCTCCCACTTGAATATTTCTCCAACCTTTTCCTCTCCTCTTCCACATATCCAGCCTTCTCTGTTGACTTACTGAAACATTTTCACAATAAGCCACACATAATCTTTCTATTTTTTGAGGCATACTGTTTCCATAACCTGAACCACCCATTGGCTGGTATGAATATCTGGTTGGAGGCAACTTTCATTGACTCTTTAGAGCCTGACTTGGATCTCTCCATTTCCAGAGCCTTCAGTGCAATCTTCTTTTATGACTTTTATCTTTATTGGCAAGTCTATTTCTCTTACCTATAAAACTACAAGCACCTTAGTGCCTATAATTTAATTAACTGTGTTCCTAGTCTAGTGCCTGGTATACATTAAAGATTCATCGTAAGTTTGTTAAATTTTGTTGAAAGACAAAGAAAACCTCTATCTCCTTAATTTTCATTAAGTGAATACTAATCTTTAATATTTAAATGCCTTTATTTCAGATATGCTAATATATATCTGACATAGTTAGCCACAGTTCACAACAAATGTGATAGTGACAGTCTCTCTTCAGAAAAAAATAAAATATATGACTTTTTCATTATGAAGTGACTTCAGTCTCAGGATTCTGATAATAGATAATTGATCATAAGTAACAATTTTTATGATAAATATCAATGATATGTGTTATAGTTTAGATTTGAATTGTCTCACAAAGACTCCTGTGTTTATGGCTTGGTCCCTAAAGGAGCAATGTTCAGAGGTGGGGCTTTTGGGAAGTGATTGGATCATGAAGACGCTGACCTTCTCTGTGGGATAATAATTTGATGACATTATTGAGAGGTGGTAGAAGGTGTAGGAGTTGAGATATAGTTGTATGGTGGATCCTTGAGGGCATACCCTTGGAGAGTATATGTTATCCTTGGTCTCTTCCTTACTCCCTTTTTGTTTTCTTGGCTGCCATGAGCTGAGAAGCTTTCCTCCACCATGCCCTTTCACCATGATGTTCTGACTCACCTCAGGATAAGAGCAATGGAACCAGCAGATTACGGACTAAAACCTCTGAAGCTGAGTCAGGATAAGTCTTCCGTAAGTTGTATGTTAGGTATTTTGGTCAAGTGACAAAAAGCTGACGGATACAATATAGCTGTGAATATCATATGCTACCATTGATATGAGTTACAAAATGATTTCCCTTAGTGTCAAGGACAAGATAGTTTTCTTTACTTTCCAGGTATAACCTCTTAAAGACACCAGATTTGTCCACTGTTTTGGAAAATTTTAAACATCTTTGATAGAAAGAAAACCAGGATCTTCCCCCTATCTAGGTGATCCGTATTTATTTTACACTTAGTTCTTAATAAGGAGAAACCATATCAAATCATTCTCAAGGCAACAAGAGAGCAGAAGGCAGCGGCAGCTAAGTGATGTAGTCAGTATATCCCTTCTAAATTACACCCTTCCCATCATGCTAATTCTCCCTATGTGATTTGTGAAAATCTTCCCACAATTTCATTATTTTCCTGAGGACGAGAAATCAAGAATTGAAAATGGGCTGTTCACACAATAATGAACACTGTACCCTCTGCCCCTTACTTAGGAAAGGGCTTTCAACTTCCTTGTTTTCTTTGGGTTTTCCGTTTAGACCACAACAGACGTATCTACAGGGATGGTCCCAAATCCTGCAGCATGATTTCAGGAGCAAGACCTCTGGAGACAGGCTTTCTGAGTTTGAATTCCAGCTCCCGACTTTCTGGTAGTTATCCAGACTCTCTGAGGATAATAATATGTCTAACAGTCAAGGATTATCATTTAACATATAAAAAATACTTGGAATTTTCCCTGGTACATAGTAAGGGTAGGTATTATTATTATTGGGCAAATTTCCTGGCATTTTAAAAGGATCTAAGCACAATTTCTTGCTTCACTTGGGTCACTGAAAGTTTATGGTGAGTGCAGGGAAGAAAACATTCTTTGGCCTTTCGCCTGACAGAGACTACACCAGATTAAGTACAACCTGCCACAAACATGTACAGCCTCATTTGTCATGCCCCATTTTTCTCCTTGCTGTTTGTGTGCATTTATTAAAAACAACACACATTTATTATCTTACAGATGTAGGTCAGAAGTCTGGTGAACTCAGCTGTTTTCTCTGATATGGTTTTCCTAAGCAGAAATCAAGCTGTTGGCAAGCTGTTCTCTTATTTGTAGGCTCTGAGGGAGAATTTGCTTCTAAGATCATTTAGGTTGCTGACATAATCCAGTTATTTGGACTGCAGAGGTGAGGTCCCTGTTTTCTGGCTGGCTGTGAGTGAAGGGACTCTCAGCTCCCTGACACTGCCTGAATTCCTTGTCATATTGCCCATCCATCTTCTGCCCAGCTACTGTGTGCTGAGTCCTTGAATTTCAAAACTCCCATGGCTTCTTCCAGCAGGAAAAAGAGATCTGCTTTTAAGGAGTCATAGGATTAGATTAGACTCACCTGGAAAATGCCAGCTCATTTTTTAAATTTTAAGATCTATTTCCTGAATTACATCTGCAAAGTCCCTTTGCCACCTACGATAACATATTTATTGGTTCTGTGGACTAGATATGTATATCTGTGGGGCACCATACATATCACAGCATACAAAGCCTCCATTATTTGGTCTGCCTACCACTTCCCTCAATTCTAGAACAAGAATGAGAGATTTTTGGCTTTTTGGAACTGAAGGAAAGAGTCAGAAAACACTTGTAATAAAATTTATTGTTTATATTACTTATAAGTGAACATATTCCAATCTACTCAAGTCAAGTGAAAAAAAAAAGTTTAAAGAAGTCCATATACATATCACCTAACTTCAATGGTTATCAGTATTTTACCAATGTTGACACATTTAGTTTTTCATTCTCCATTTTTTTGTTGTTTCAATGTATCTTTGATTGGAAGAAAATACCTATTTAGGAAGATTAAAAATGCAGATTCAGCTTGACATGACTGTAGCCATATTGAGCTGTAAAGGCTAGGCTTACTCCAGATTAACACTATTCAGGGTTTCCTGCATTTTCCCCAGTATATAATGAGTAGAACAAACCATCAAAATGGTATGGAGTCTTACAACTGGACCCTTATGCCAGAAATGTACCTGACTCTTTGATATTAGCTTAAGATAAACCAGGTATATTCTGGCTTAGATGAAGTCTCTTTTGACCTAACAAATCAAGTTAGTCAGCTTTGTGTCATGTGACTAAAATACCTTACAAAAACATTAAAAGGAAAAAAAATATTTTGGCTTATAGTTTCAGAGGTTTTAGTCTAAGGTTAGATAACTCCTTTACAGAAACATCATGGTAGAATGGCATGGCAGAGAAAGGCTGCTCAGCTCATGGCAGCCAGGAAATGGAGAAAAGGAATGGGGGGGCAGGGAGAGAGAGAGGAAGTGCTAGAGAGCATAAGTGCATGGGAGAGAGATGCCAGAGAGACAATAAGTCCTTCCAGGTCATGCCCCTAGTGAACTACTTCCTCCAACAATTTCCCACCTCCCAGTAGTCCATTCAGCCACCAATGGATTAATCCACTGTTGAAGTCAGAGCCTCATCACTTCCCCAAAGCCCCATCTCTGAACACATGGGACTTTGAGGGCCTTTCCAGATCCAAACCACTCACCATTCCCCTCCTTCTGACACAAAATGCAGGAATTTACTTGATCTTGCTACCACCCAGGATTACATTTCCATTAGTAACCTCCCCTTTGCAAAAAACAATATGTGTTCTGCACAATCTTGGATCTGTCTTTCTCTTTTCTTTGGTCTCAAGTCATTGGGTCTGGTTCTTTTTATTTTTTAAGAGAGAGAGAGAGAGAGAGAGAGAGAGAGAGAGAGAGAGAGAGAATTTTAATATTTATTTTTTAGTTTTCGGTGGACACACCATCTTTGTTTGTAATGTGGTGCTGAGGATCGAACCCGGGCCACACGCATACCAGGCGAGCGTGCTACCGCTTGAGCCATATCCCCAGCCCCTGGGTCTGGTTCTTACATAGTGCATTGTTCTGAAATAACTGGTGAGATGGCCAGGAAATGGACAAGGGAAAGAAAATGTACAAGGAGGAAATCTTGGGGACAGCCATCTATCTTTGTATGAGGAGGGGTGGCCTGTATGTTAAACTCTGGCAAGTAAGCAATGGGAGACCCCAAGATCAATGGATTTAGAGCACTGTGGTAAGAAAGGGTGGCATCTTACCACTACATTGGGGTGGTGTTTCTGTGAGCAGTTCCATTGGCTCCCAATGCCCACATAGCTGTGAGTGAAAGGATAATGAAATTAGAAGCACAGTTATAAAGTGAAAGAGATCTTTATCTCTCTACCTTTCACTTAGCCTTTAACCTGGTTAAAAAAGTAGAAACTGAGATGCCAAGTTTGAAACCCTAGATTGCTGCTCTGTGTGGCTGGGGAAAAGAACTGGAAGAGAAAACAGGTGCAAGCTATTATCTTTTATCTTGAGATCAGATGGGATGCAAAGAAATGAAATCCTTGGGAGAAGGGTAGTGTGGAAGAGGCAGAGATTGAAATGATAGAGGACAGGGGATCTCTTGCCTATGAGCCTTGCTTTTTCTCTCCACCATTATTGCAATTTAAAGCAAGGGCACAAAATATTCAGATGCAGGAGGTGGGTACTTTCGTTCAGGAAAGGACAACTATTCAGGATTATACTGCTGCAGAATTTCTACATACTGCAAAAACTTTTAAACAACTGCCTCGTGAGAGTCTGAATGCCTGGATGGTATGACTCTGGGACACAGGAGGAAATTGCATTTCTCTGGGGAAAGTGAAGCTGAGAAAATGAGTACTATTATCACTTACCCAGTCCTTAGGTGGCACCTAAATAATGATCGCCATATCCAAGGAAATCATTCCCTTCTAGATTATATCATTTTAGGAATGAGAGCAGCATGCCCAAATGAACAGCATCTGTCAGGAGAAGGATCCCCATGGAAAAGCACCGAGGAAGCCCAGGGTTTTCTGCATGAACTGAACATGCAATAAGCCATTTATATGCAGGTCCTTTGGTCAAGGACCTGACCAAACCATTTTTATAGCCAGAATGAAATAAAAACTTATACCTCCACCTTGAGAATGATATAGCCCTTCTCCCTTCCTCCTCAACTCAACTGTCAGGATGTTTATGATGTTTACTGCTGACCAGGGAGAGACTGAATGTGGTAGGGACAGGGCTTTGTCACAAATCCTGATACAAAATAAGGACAGATAAAAATGAGAGAGAAAAAAGAAATAAGAAACTAGTTAAAATAACAACAACAACAACAACAAAAACCTGATGGGGCATGATTTGCTTTGTACCAGCATCCTCAGTGAAAAGCTAAACCACCTAATGCATCTCAGTATCCTTAGGGATGGAACTTAAGCCTAAATAACAGTTCCATCCTTTCTCCTCTGCTCCTCCTACAGGGGAGGGTGAGGAATTTCTGTGCTCCTGTTGTTTTGTAGGTTATTTGGGTGGATACACCCCTCACTCCCCATGATGAGGGGCAGGGGTACAGTTGCACCACAATAAGGGCTATAGAGTACGATCAGAGACTCACCTGGAACTCACTATTTACTGGTTCTTTATAAATAAAGGGAAGACAATTGATCCATATTTGATGCTAAGTTCTCTCATTCCTGAAAACATTCTAGGGATGGATATTCCACTAGGAAAGACTTATAGGCCTCTGTGGGGAGGTCAAGATACTGGTAGTAAAGGTGGTATGGAGGAGGGAGACACCAAGGGATCTTGTCAGCCTTGCCACCTCTAGGCAGGTAGTAAGTACCAAGCATTAGCTCTGTTAGATTCATGGCACCAAATAGGGACTTGTAAAGGTAAATCTGTGCCATACAATAAAGTAGAAATACAGACAACAAGCTTATTCATAATTGCCAAAACTTGGGAGCAACCAAGATGTCCTTCTGTAGATGAATATATAGATTCTGGTACATCCAGACAATGGAATATTATTCAGCCCTGAAAAGAAATGAGCTGCCAAGCCATGAAAAGACATGGAAGACCTAAACATCTATTACTAAGTGGAAAAATGCAATCTGAAAAAAATACATACTGTGTAATTTCAATATGTGATACTCTGGAAAAGGCAAAACTATGGACAGAGTAAAAATTTCTGTGGTTGCCTGCATTTGGGAAAGAGGGAGGGATGAATAAGTGAAGCAGAGAGGACTTCTAGGGCAGTGAAAATATACTGTATGATAGACACTACAATGATGGATACAAGTTATTACACGCATTTAAATCCACTCAATTTATAGTCAAAGAAAACCTAATGCAAACTATGGATTTATGGTGATTGTGTCAGTTGTAACAAATGTTGATACTTATTATATGTTGATACTTATTATATGAAGATACTTATTAAGTGAGGAGGTTAAGGCAGCAGGTATTTGGAAATTCTCTATTCCTGCTAACCTAAAACTGCTTTTAGAAAAATAGTCTTAAAAAATTCTCTACAATTAAAACTGACCCAAACAACAAAAACTAGATGTATTTAGTCCATCATCTGAGATCATACACAGGGGTACATAGATCATACACAGATCATACACAGGGGTATGGTTGGCACTAACATTTCTATCTGACTGAATTTTGCTGAAACTTTAATTTTGGGGGGAGACAAAGGGAGTGAGATTTTTATCACAAAACTCAAGAAAGATCCTCACCCAGCCAGGATCTTGTACACATGACAGTATACACCTCCTAACTCCCAAACTAGGCTAGAATTTAAAGAGGAATTTTGGCAAATAGATGTAATATTTGAGAAGCAACAGCAAAGCCTATGAAGACAGAAATTAAGGGCTTCCCAGCACCTTTTTAAAAACCAGTTTTAGTAAACATTCCATCGATAAACTACGTCCCTCTTTTATTCATGCCAATACTGGGTTTGTGTTTAGGGGAAAGACAGGAAAGAAAACATGGCTTGTTTTAATAAAGAAATAAGACTTTGTACAATACCAAGATATTTTATCCTAAATAAAATGGAAAATCAATCAAATACCTTTTTATATTTTATACTGAATGCACAGAAATGAATGCACATGGTTTATTTTCTGTTTACCTACCTGGCTGGAGACATGAACACATAAGTCCAAAGTGTAATTTTTAATAAATTGTATCACTGTAGACCAACTTCTATATTTAGAAGTCAGCCAGCACTCCAGAAAGCAAAACATTCTATTACCAGGTTAAACGCTCTGTGTAGGCATAGAATGCACAACAGGAACTGGAGTAAATAGATAGGTCTCCTGAACAGGAACAGAAGACAGAACATGATATTCCAAAAGGTCAAATTATACTGTCTTACATTTGTATAGGATTCCATGGCAAAATTAGCTTATTAAATGGCATATTATCAAAGTGAAATAAGATCTTAATTATGGAACTTCTCTAAATCTTTCATAAGTGAAAGGGTATGTTCACTTCCAAGATGTGGATGATCTACAGATAGCACATATATTCCCAACTCTGTCAATAAAGAAGCTTCTTCCCCTTCCTTCCATGAGGGAGCTCACAAGACTGTGTATGCTCTTTCAAAAATATGTTGGGAAATACCGATTAAAAAAATATTTTATATATTATTCATTGAATTCCCCAAATACTCCCGTGAAGCAAGCACACCACACATGGTTTCTAGTCCATAATTTAAAAAATCAATTTTGAAAAAGATTTACTGAAAAATGGAAAAGTTTTTACTTGGAATCTGGAACCTTGGAAACTAGGTTTTCACTGTGACAGACGTGTTTGTGACCTAACATTTTGGAAACTTTCTAAATTATCATTATTTTTTTCTTATGGGATGTTTCTTTTCTTTTTTTCTCTGTATTTGACTATGTATTGCCTAATTTATAGGCTTTATTTTTTGGAACATGGATATGACAACAAGATTAACTTACAGATGCAAAATATTTCTTTCCTAAAGAATTACATGAATCTGGGTATAGTGGTGCACACCTGTAATCCCAGGACTTCAGAGGCTGAGACAGGAGTATCAAAAGTCAAAGCCAGCCTCAGCAACTTAGTGAGACCCTCAGCAACTTAAAGAGACTCTTCCCTTTAAACTAAAAACTAAAAAGGTCTGGGGATGTGGCTCGGTGGTACAGTGCTTCTGGATTCAATCCCTAATATCAAAATAATAATAATAATTATTATTATTTCATGAAAATTCTTTCTGCAAATAAATATGAAGACATATTTGAAGAAACATAATAAACATATTAGATGAAAGGGAAGTATAAACTAACCTCTCAACACACACTACAAAAAGTACCCACATTATGCACATTTTATCCTCTAGAAAACTAATTGATTTCTTCATGATTAAATAAAAACACCAGTTTTGAAATTTTTTCATTTTCCCACCCACATTTTGTAATGTTTTTCTCTGATTCTCTCTTGTGATTATCTCCTCCCCACCTATGCTTTAACAACCAGAGAATACACTTTTAAGCTTGCTCGGTGAAGACAAATCACTTATTTTTTTTTTCTGGACAAAAGGGAATGAAGGTAAGAAATATTTTATTCTTTTATTGCCATGACCTGCAAAGTTGTGTATCACCGGACTCCTTATTGGTGGCTACATGATTCATTTAACAAATATGCACTAAGTGCCTAGAGGGCCCAGGCATTGTGCTAAGGCACATTCAGCCTCATTCCAGGAACGTATACATGTAAAGGAGTGATTTAACAGCATTAATTTCAAATACTAATATTTTAATACACTAGAAAGTCAAAACTCTTTAAACTTCTTTTTGGGAGGGGTGGGGTACCAGCAATTGAACTCAACCACTAAGCCACATCCCCAGCCCTATTTTGTATTTTACTTAAAGACAGGGTTTCACTGAGTTGCTTAGCACCTCAATTCTGCTGAGGCTGGCTTTGAACCTACAATCCTCCTGCCTCAGCCTCCCAAGCCATTGGGATTACAGGCATGTGCCACTGCATCTGGCGAAAAGTCTAAACTTTCGACAAAATAGTTCCAGATATTGACTTCAAAATATAGAAGCAAATATAAAGTTTTTAGAATTCTTTTTGAGGGCATATGAAGAAAATCAAAGACCACAGTTCTAAAATGATTAAAAGTGTTCTACGGATTCTTAGAGAATATTTATTTTACTGAGGTGCTGGTTCTTTCTGCCATTTCTTTAAGTATACAGCCTATGAATCTTTCAATTTCTCCAATACCTCGTTCCCCTTTGAAGCTCCTCCTTATGCCAATGCTGTGGCTGCAGCCATGATCCGTGGTCTGTTTTACTATGTTTCTACAGCCATTCTGGCTTGGAGCTCATTATATCTGATTATCTAAATAGATTATAAATACCTTAATGAATTTCAATCATTTTATGAGGTCCAGAAGTCTAGCAATTTCTTCACTTAAAGGAAGAAGTGCTTCGCATGTATTAATGAAAGTCCTAATATTTTCACTAATTGAGGGGAAAGTGTTCTTGCCTCGGAAACTGGAATAATAGCAAAATTGACAAAGTCAGGGAGATAGTATCTTTCAGAGAAAGACATTAGTATTAAATGTGTGGTTTTAAGTAGGTTGGTTGCAATGAGTGGCACAACAACAGTGGAGATGTCCTAAGGGTAGAATATGAGAAGGAGTGCCTGTGAAATGTTAGATCTCAAGAACTATATTAAGGAATGACCTCAAGACATAACAATACGACTGTCCTATTTTTTTTTTTAAATTTCTCCCACTGGACTAATTTTATTTCTTAACAGCACTGATCAGTTGTTCCTTTTTAAATCTCCCTCCTCACTGTACCTTGTGCTTACCTTCCCTGCCAACCCATCCAACTTTCTTCCTGGACTTGTCCCTTCTTTCATCTAAATGATTCACACAGACTTAAAATTCATTCCCAGAGTGAGGTCATCCATTTTGACAGTGAAAGAAAGATATTCATCTTCCTCTCCATTCCACTGACTTTGATTATGGTACTTTTTAGGAATAAATCACAGAGTTGGTGAGTTGAAATTCCAACCCCCACTCCTATCTGCATTACCACTCTATCTTTTCAGATCCCCAAAGTTAATCTTTGAATAAAAAAGTAAAATGCATGGAGAAGACTTTTGCAAAACAATCCATAAATAATCCTTCTCAACTAGCCAAACAATTAACCATTAGTAGCAAATGCAGTCTAACCTTTTGCTGGTAAGATATAATAAAGGGTATCTTATGCGATAGGATAGTATTTTGTATGATTTAATTAATTATTCAACAAATACTTATTAAGTACCTAATACATGACAGAAATAATTTCTGATATTAGAGATTCACTAGTGAATAAAATGATATCTGCCATGTTGATTTTTTTAAATGGACACAATACCTTTATTTTATTTGTTCATTTTTTCTTTTTTATGTGGTGCTGAGGATTGAACCCAGTGACTCACATGTGCTAGGCAAGTTCTCTACTCCTGAGGCAGGACCCCAGCCCTGCCATGTTGATTTTTATATAGTGGTAGGGCTTAAGTTGGGAGTAGGGCAAAGAACCCACAGAAAATATGCTGAATAAAATTCCATAATTTAAGGTCTGGTATTGTGATACCTCTTGCTTTGCTTTTCTCATTAAGGATTGTTTTGGCTATTCTGGGTCTCTTATTTTTTCAAATGAAATTCATGACAGTTCTGTGAAGACAGCTTTGGAATTTTGAGGAGAACTGCATTGAATCTGTAGAGCACTTTTGATAGGATGGCCATTTTTTTAAAAAAAATTTAGTTATAGATGGACACAATACCTTTATTTTATTTATTTATTTATTTTTATGTGGTGCTGATGATAGAACCCAGTGCCTCACACATGCTAAGCAAGCAGTCTAGCCACTGAGCCCAGCTCATTATGGACATTTTAACAATATTAATTCTGCCTATCCAAGAACATGGGAGGTCTTTCCATCTTTTAAAGTTTTCTTCAATTTCTTTCTTTAGTGTTCTGTAGCTTCCATTGTAGAAGTCCTTCACTTTGGATATTGACACTAAAACAGGCATGAAGACCAATTTAATACAATAGAAGACACAGAGACAAACCCACATAAATACAGTTATCTCATACTAAAGGTGCCAAAAACATACATTGGAAAAAAGATAGCCTCTTCAACAAATGGTGCTGGGAAATCTATATGCAGTAAAATGAAATTTAACCCCTATCTCTCACACTGAACAAAACAACTCAAAGTGGATGACAAGACCTAGGAATTAGACCAGAAACACTGAACCTACTAGAAGAAAATGTAGGCCCAACACGGCAACATATCAGCTCAGGAATTGACTTTCTTAAAGACTCCTCAAGAGTAAAAAGTAAAACAAAAAATTAATAAAGGAGAGAGTATCAAATTAAAAGCTTTATTTAAAGCAAAGGAAAAAATTAAATATATGAAGAGAGATTGGATTGCCACCTGCACCTCTGATAAGGCCTTAATTTCCAGGATATAGAAATAACTAAAAAAAAAATTGACACCAAAAAAACCCTCCACAAAACAAACAAATAAACAAATGACCCGCTCAATAATGAACAAAGGAACTAAACAGACACCTCTCTAAAGAAGAAATATAACAGTCAACAAATATATGAAAAAATATTCAACATCTCTAGTAATTATAGAAATCCAAATTAAAACTACAATGAGATTTCATTCTCTCCAGTCAGAACAGCAATTATCAAGAATATAAGTAACAATAAATATTGGTGGGATGCGGAGAAAAGGATACACTCATACATTGCTGGTGGGACTGCAAATTGGTGTGATCACTTTGAAATGTAGTATAGAAATTCCTCAAAAAACTTGGCATGGAACCACCATTTGACCTAGTTACCCCACACTTCGTATATATCTAGAGGATTTAAAATCAGCATACTAAAGTGATGCAGTCACATCAATGTTTATAGCAACTCAATTCACAATAGCTAAGCTATGGAGCCAATCTAGGTACTCTTCAATAAATGAATGGATAAAGAAAATATGGCCTATATGCACAATGGAATATTGCTCAGCTATAAAGAAGAATGAATTTATGACATTTGCCAGCAAATGCATGGATCTGGAGGCTATCATGCTAAGTGAAATAAGCCAATCCCCCAAAACCAAAGATCAGATGTTTTCTCTGATATGTGAAAGCTAATACACAATAAGTGGGGGCACTGTGAGGGGAAGAATAGATATATATTAAATTGACAAGGGGGAATGGAGGGAAAAGCAGGGTTTAAGCAAAGCAAAGAGAGCAGAATAAGTCTGATATAACTTTCCTATGTACATATATGAATACACTACAGTGAATCTTTCCATTGTGTACATCCACAAGAAATTAATTTTAAAAAAGAACAACTATGGCTAGGTCAATGGCAGAAATATCAAGAGAAGGAAGGGAGCAGGGGGTGGGGAGAAGGAAGGGGAAGGAGAGGTACTGGGATCTGAATTAGAACAAGATATATTCCATGCTTGTATAATTATGTCAAAATGGATTCTATCATACATAACTAAAAAGAACCAACAAAAAATAAACAAAATTGTATAATAGGTTAGAAAATGATAAGTGCGATGAAAAAAAAAAAAAAAAACAAAATGGAATAGAGTAAGAGCAGTACCAGGAAAGGGGTGGGAGAGCAGGTCTGCATGGACCACAACTTTATATAGAGTAACAGAATAGTGTTCACATATGTAGTAGTAGTAGTAGATGTGAGCAAAAATTCAAGTGATGTTAGTTTGAACCTCAGCATCTGGATAATGAATTTAAAATCCTTCCTGAGAAGGTAACATATCTGACAATGGAAAAAAGGTTTAAATGATTTTTGGTTTTGATTTCATATGGAAGACATGATGAGTTTCCTATTTTTGATGAACAGACAACATTGTGAACAGAGAACACAAAATATAGTAGCATTGACTGAACCTGAAAACGTAAAATGAAAACTGTGTTACATTGGCTGCCCAAAAGCATGAAATTTTTTTTTTTAGAAATTCTGAGCCCCCAAAAAGCCTGTATTATTTTTTCTATGTACAGAAGTCACGATTTGGTTTTCTGTAAACATAAGCTCCTTTAGGGTAGAAACCATACCTTTTAAACTTATTGTATGTAACTCAATAAATGGCTATTAAATAAAATAATAAATGAAGAAATACAATTTGTTTTGCTTTGTTGGCAATATTTGAAATAAATATTGTCTAATAAAATTGTGATTTAGAAATTAAGATCATCTTTCATAGTAAAAAGACAGTTATAAAAATAGTATTCATCAATGATCTAAATTGTGTATACAACAAGATAGCTACATTGACAACATTTAGCAAACTACTCAGTTTTCTATATAAATACATATATTACTATGTAAATAAAATTTTAAAAAGTTTTATCAACAAATTCTGGTTTCAAAAGAAAAAAGAACTGTTATTATTAAGGAATTAAGTGACATGCCCATTAGCAAATGAATGCCTACATGGAGAGATAAAATGGACATTAATAAAATCAAGAAGATCTGATTCTCGGACATATCTTTCATACCTGATATGCTGACAGTTATAAGCCCGATTCATGTAATTATCACAGCATAAAGGAGGAATCTTTATGAAGACAAGGTCATTTGTAATATAAAACAAAATGGTCTCAGCATGTCCACTATGAACAAATGCTGAAACATGACCCATTTAATGAATACTAATAACATATTAAAACCTAGAATTAAATACATAAAAAGGGACAACTGCTGCCTAAATTCAAGAAAGATACTACTCAGCCAGGAGTCTGATACTTGATCTCCCTTTTCAGTTCTTTTAAAGCGCTCTTAAATATCTATGCCCCAGGTAACTTTGCTTTATTTACAAAAGGAAGGAGGGAACTTTATAGCCCTCAAATGAGAATCAAAGAAGTACCTGTAGAATCGCAACCTCATTTCGAAGCTGGCTTTCTTGTTTTGTGGGAAATCTTAATTTGTCAATGATTTTAATAGCCACATCTCTTCCCGTTTTACGATGTTTTCCTTTAAAATAAACATTAGCATGTTATTAAATATCACCTATACAAAAAAACACCCAAAGTTACAAGCACATTTATAGAAGGGATAAAAATGTTTCACTGGATAAATTAACATTTCTGAAGTACTCTGACTTATATCTATCAAGATTTCATTTCTTAGTTCCATTATTCAAAAACAAGTTTGTGTGTTACAGTTAGCCACAGTTTAGAGCACACAAGAAGTGGGGCATGAAAAACTTTATATCAACTGTCTCACATTTTCTCATAAAAATCTATAATTTAAGAAATAGGATGTTGATCTACTTAATGCAGAAAATATTCAAAGCACCAGCAAAAATGCTCTCCTAAGAAAGTGTAATTTTAAAGTCCTGATGAATGTCATAGGGAAAGCCTGAGAGTCTTGGCTCTGTCATTCATTACTAGCTGTGTGATCATCAGGAAATTACTTAATCTTTCTGAATTTCCTCATCTTCAATGGTAACACTGTTGAGAGGCTCAAAAGGAAGAAGACATATAAACGATGAGCTCAGATAACCATGCACACCAAAAATTGTTAGTGGTTATCACCACATGATAGGCCCTTTAGACACATCAACCCCTTTAATTCTCACAACAAACTTTTAGGGCTCTGGATTTCTACACCACTATAATACAGTAAGTACAGAAAATAGGAGCATTAACTGGATCCGAAAATGTTAGATGAAAATGGAAAACGCTGTCCTTCATTCCCATGTTGCCTTGTTTGCATGATCTCTACTTCTCTCTCTCACCCCTTTCTCTCTGGCTCACTGCAGTTTCTACTTCCGCTCAGCCTTTTCAATGTAGCCACTCTCCACTGTAGTCACATCTCTGTTACCAGTGGACATGACTCTCTGCTGGTCTCTCCAATCTCACCTCTCAACCTGCCTCACCCTCACACAGTGTGCAGTTAGGTATGTATACCATGCTTTATCTACTGGGATATTTTTACAATTACTTATTACATTGGAATAATAATCAGTCTAATACTTGGTCTCCTCTCTTATACCATTACTTAATAACATAAAACACAATGGTTGCTGACTCATTGACAGGTTTTACATTAAAAAAAAAATCACAGGAGTATTTTATAACAATAAAAAACTTTGGAAAATAAAAAATAGAACTTTGTTTTTAAATTAAAATATGATATTTATAATGATGAGTAATAAATTATTTATTAAATTATTTAATAAATTATTATTTATAATAAAATCGAGTGGGATATTTTGAATATTTCAGAGCACTCAACCTCACAGAAAAATAATTTATTACTTACATTAAGAAACTGAAAGTTATTATATCATTTTATAGAGCAGGTAAAAATGATAATATTAAATGTTACCTAAATTTTGGAAAAATATGATTCAATTGGCTAGACTCTTCAGCAGGAGTTAAAATAATAAATTCAACAAAAGGCTTGACAAATGAGAAAAAAGGTAAAAACTTAGTATTTCACTTCAAAAAGTATTTCACTTCAAAAGATTCAATCATTAATTAATTTAATTATTAATTCAATTATTAATTGATTCAATTATTAATTCAATTATTAATGAAATAGATACATTGGTAAAGATATCAGAAAGTTAAAGGATTTTTTATTTTTGCCTCGTGAAATAAACAGACCTTCTATAAAAGTCCTTACTAAAGATTCTGAAAGAAAATGGAAGTAATTTGTTTATAAACTACAACTTCTTTGTTTTCTCAACATTTTGTCTGAATAAATCCAACTGCTTCAGTATTTTGTACAAACTTTTTCAATATTTAAGCAAAAGCAGCTTTTCAGGAATAGAAACTTTCAAAACAGAAATATAGGGGCTGGGGTTGTGACTCAGTGGTAAAGCACTTGCCTACCATGTGTGAGGCACTGGGATCGATTCTCAGCATTTCATATAATAAATAAAGTAAAGCTCCATTGACAACTAAAATAAAAAAATTTTAAAAACCCAGAAATATACTGGTATGTAAAGAATGACTATCTTAAGACAAAGTCTCTTAAAGGCAAAAGAGAGAGACTCTTATAAACACATACATGTAGATCTTGTTTTATATGTCTTTCTTGGAAACATTACTTTTCTCAACACAGGTAGCTAAAATTTTAAGTTAATAAAAATACATAGTGAACTAACCTACCTCCATAAACAATTCCAAACTGTCCAGAACCCAGTACTTCATCAGGAAAAATCTGATACACTGTGCTGATGTCCTATAGGTACAGGTCCAGAGAAAAACAGACAAGAGGCAACAAATCATTAATCTTAGTAAATTGTGTAATTTTATTGAATATATTGTAAATATTAAATATTTCAAAACTAAGTTAATTACTCATGCTAAATAAGATTTCAGTGATGTTATTCAAAGCACATTAATTGATGTTTTATTGCAATATTTTGAAAACTTATCTGGACTTAGGTGATCAAGGTTTCTCAGTATGAGACAAAATACATTTCAATAGAGAGAAAAAGACCTAAATTATACAGTGTCATTTACTGATTATCTGAAAAGGGATTTTTAAAATTTAGATGGCTATTTAGAAACTTGGTTAAATACCCATGTATCCCAATCACATTTCTGTGGAAATCCTGATCCATTCTTTCTCTACAATGGGGATGCTGCTCCTATGCTAGTCACTTCGAATCAGATGAACCTAAACTCGAAGGGGCTGAATCACCATGAGTGACCTGGAGACAAACAAAAGAATGACAGCCCACTATGAAGTAGCTAAGCTCTTCCAATTTTTTTTTTATTATCATTTCTGGAGGTAACAAGCTCCAAAAGTCTAGTCTTTCCTCTTTGAAATAATGACTGCTGAATAAAGCCCAGTTTTATCTAAGTTCTATACTCTGTGATTTGTTAACCATATTTATTAAAGCAATATATTTTAATTTATGGGTTCCTATTACAGTATATCCCACCACATTTTCTGCCTATTATCCACTTTTACAGTCTTTATTCTTTCAATGAAAAAAAAGTGCTTTTGCATCATATCCTACCCTCTGTAAATCATATTCACTCTTATTCTTTTACTTTTTCTCCCTAGAAAACAATTTTAAAAGTGGTCTCCATCCTGTGACTCCTTCAGAGCGTGCAGAGAGTGAGTTCAAAGCTATCTGGATAAAACATTGATTCTATTCCAGAATTCTGAGTCCAGCCTGTTCCATCCATTAGCAGAAGCATTTCCTTTAAAATTTAAAAGCCCGAATCAAAATGTTCCAGGGACAACAGTGACTGAACAGGAGCGACTCCGCTGCTATCTGGAATTTCCAGGGGCTTTATGTTACCTATATTTCCCCAAGTCTTCTCTAGCTAAGCAAAAGCAGCAGGAACCTGAAGTCTTTGGACATCTCTCTTAGAAATGATGGACCAAGAATTCATTTGACCTTTACCATGAAGTTGTTTACTTTGCTTTCTCTTTCATTTATGCCAATCTAGAAAGGTGTGTAATGATATAGCAGTGATGAAAGGAGTTTTATGAAGGTTTTATTTTTAAAAAATAATCTCAGTTTAGTGTAAAGTAAGGCTGCAAAGTGCTTTCTTTTGGTCCTAGGTTAGTAGACAAAATAGAGTGAAAGCTCTGAGTCACAAGAACTATGTAGTAAGACTTTATTACATTCAGGCTACTGGCTATAGTTTCAAAATATAACAAAGCATACATGATAGATACATTATATTTTATGTGCCTGGCCTATAGTTTTTAAAAACGGAGTTGAAAGGATGGTGAACATAGTATAAGTGACTAAGGAAGGATCTAGAATGTAGACCCATAAAATCTGATTTACACAACTTCCTTGAGGTCTTCTTTGTTAGTACAGGTAACTATAAGAGCACTTGCAGACCTCATCATCTGACAGCACTTCTGGGTAGTAGGAATGAGAATAATGGCATACTTAAACAACTCATGCAAATCAAGAATTTATTTTGTCTGTCTATTTATTTTAATGTGCAACATCAGCCATTGAAAGTCCAGTCTAAAGAAGGGTAAACGTGAAAAATCAGCCATCCCATTAATTGCCCAAGATGAAAAATAGGTCCTTGTCACTACATTAAAATATAGATTACGGCAAAAATCACTATAGAATGTTGTGTTTCCAAAATCTTATGGAAGAAAAATATTCCAATAGATATTTTATTTTCTAGAAAATACTAAAAGTTAAAATTATCCATAAAAATCTATTTGTGATGCTCTTATTTTCCAATAATCACATTATCAGGTTTTATATTGGTAGACATATACTCACCACATTCTCTTGAATCTGACAATTTGATACTGAAATGCTCACAGAAATGTCTTCTAGAAATGCATGTTAAAAAAAGAATACACAAGTCAGAGAGGTAACAGCAAAACAGGTGAAAGCATGCTTTCAATCATCCTACAGGACTGGTTTTAAATAAATCATAACAATTAGATGTTTCTAGAGAATTTTCAATAAGAATACTTTTTACTTTTAAAATTATAAACTCTGTGTACTTGGTTTTCAAAAAACAAAATTTTGTCAGTTTAGAGCTGGGAGTTAGAAGGACTTGGGTTCAAACTCAGGCTTTGCTAGTTAATATCTCTGATATGAGCTTAGACAACTTAATCTTTCTAAATTTCCTTACCTGCAAAATAGGTAGACTGATAACTTCATTAATGGTGGATTTGAGAAATCAAATTTATTCACATTTGTGGCATTCTAGGTCAAGCTCAAACTGACTACATGCTTTCTTTTACGAGCAACAGCTCTAGATGTCTGTAAGTGCTTAGTATACAGGGTGTACATAAAAAATATATATACCAAATAGGACCTGGGGTTGTAGTTCACGGGCAGAGCACTTGCCTAGCAATTGTGAGGTACTGAGTTCAATCCTCAGCACCATATCAAAATAAATAAATAAAACAAAGGTATTGTGTCCATTTAAAACTAAAAAAAATAAATATATAAAATAAAGACAATGATATATGGTAATTTAATGAATAAAATATTTTGGTATGTGGAGTATCTTGTATTTCAAAGACCCTATATTCTCCAAGAAACTAAGTCTACCACAAGTATTCTTTTTTACATTCCTTCTTTTTTTTTAATATTTATTTTTTAGTTTTATGTGTATACAGTATCTTTATTTTACATTTATGTGGTGCTGAGGATTGAACCCAGTGCATCAAGCATTCTACCACTTAGCCAAGACCCCAGACCACATTCCATTCTTGGGCAAGGCAGAACACATGTTTACTGTGCAAGTTAGAAAACCTGTGCACTTACTGTGTGAGTTGGTTCCTGAACCCACAGATGAGCCCTTGGAAATGACAGGCATGAGGGCATGCTGGATGGCTATCTCCCACATCCTGGCCACATCAGCACCAACACCACTGGTAAGGACACTATTATTCGGTGGGGGGCTGGAAGGATTGACTACATTTTCTCCCACATAATATATTACATTTGCTGTAGTAATTTCAAAACAATGAGGATTAGCCCCACTAGGAATTAATGCTGAAGATTTTGCAGGTTCCAGAGATAAAATTTCTGATAAAGGAATTTCCTGTGCAAGAAAGATTGAGTTAAATGTGGTTTATTAAAAGCACATAAAAATTTAAATAGATTCATTCTAGGACATGTGAGAAACAATATTCCAAGTAGCCATCATTTATACAACATAATCTTTTTTTTTCAAATGCAGAATGGGAAACCTTATCATCACTACTTTCTAGAAAATATAAGTGATTTTCATAGTGTTTTGTAGCAGGAATAAAAATGCTTAAGACTAACAATTTTGAATCTTCACCAAAATCCAAGACTTGGAACATGAATGATAATTTTTAAAACAGTGAGCTAAACTGACAACATTTTTGAAATGCATTTTGGATATTCATGGTTGTTACCAAATCTTAACTATTCTTTAAAACACTGAAATTAAAAATGATTTGATTCAATACATGTGACTACACATAGTAATATAACCAAGTGAATACTTTTAATGAGGAAAACCATAGCAACTGGTTTTTAAAGTAGTTGTTTTTAAGACCATTTAATTTGAAAAATTAATTGCCACATTATTTATCAGAAAGTATGAAGTGACTATAAAGATAATAACTTTTAAAACAACATTTTGAATATAAGAATTAATGAGGTTTCATTTTTCTGTCAGAGCTGTGTAAACTGGCCATGCTCTGGAGTTTGCATTCATGTAGAAGGAGCTATATATACTGTTTTCACTATGAATTTCTTTTGGAGCTGTTTTACTGGGAAATATATTATGACACATCTGTAATCTTAAAAGAAAATTTCTGCTAAATATTTCTCTATAGGAAAGTATTCCTTATGCACATTGGCAAACTTGGAGAAATCATACAGTTTCTTAACTTTCAGTGATGGACTAGATAGAATGGACTTGGGAATTTACTTTTAGCTCATCTACTGTGACCATGAATTTTCTAGTAAAATCACATTACACAACTCTGTTAAAATATTCAATTAAGCTTTTCTACCTCCCCGTCTCTACCATCTCATGGGGCCAGAAATACTCTCTAAGAAAATGTGAGACTGACAGATGAATCAAGAGGTCACAATCAGATTCTTAAGAAATTTGTAAACTACAGAGAAGAAAAATCTCTCTTATAGGAAGCCCAGAAACATTCATGTGTATTGGATTTATTTCATATTTCTGAAAATCTGTACTCCCATGAGAAAGTAAGAATGGATACTAGACTACAATCAAAGGAAGAGCCACCTTACCTTGTGGTACCTGCTTCCTGTGTCATTTTGAAAGAGTGTAATACATTTGCTATCCAATCTCCAATAGTGCCGTTTCCGCTGAAATAGAAGTTAGAGTCAGGACCTTTAAAAAACCTCAACACCAACCAAAATTGATAAAAATAAGTGCATTTTCCAAGGGAAACACAAGATTTGATGGTGGAAAGTAAATGGGCTTTGGGCCAGGAAGGCTCACACTCACTTTGTCTCTAGAAATTAACTACTGAGCAAATGCTGTGAGGCAAGTTTCTGCATCTGCGTCAAAGGGTTATGAGTAAAAGGGATAATGTGTAAATATGCACACGTAGTATGTGCACAATGAATGACAAACATCATTTTAAAATTTATTTGCCTGCTTGAAGAGCTAAAGGCTTAAAAGGAGGGATAATAATTATACATGCTCATTATTTTAGAACAAAAGAAATATCACATTGATCCAGCCACATATTTTGGTTTCCATTAGCAATAGAAAAATTCTGAATGTTACAACAGAGCTAAAGAACATTTTGTTGGTTGGCAGGCTGGTTTCATAGTACCAACTTTCACTTAAGAACATTCCAAATCTAACTACTATGATTTGGTGATTGGGTCCTTGTCCACTCTAGATATATCCTTCAGGATATTAGGGTGTGTGTGTGTGTGTGTGTGTGTGTGTGTGTGTGTATACATGCATTTATATCCTTTTAGACTCAAAGCCCCAACACTGTTTTTGCTCTCTCCTACAACCCATCTTATACCAAACATGTTTCAAATATTTTGCATCATGTCCAAGAAGAAGAATTAGATGGTGTCCAATTGAGTCCTACAGTAAGTCATTCTCTTTCCAGCGATTACAGATGGATCCATTAGGTTATAGGTGTCTGTTTATCTAAAGACATGATATAGATCCTATCAGTATGAGGAAATGAAAATACTTCCAATGACTGAGAAATCATCCTAATTACAAATTATCAATTAGCTTAACTTTGAAATGTGGACCAAGGTTTTCTACTTCTTCACATACATACATAATCTCATTCATCAGCTATTAAGAAAATCTGGAGAAATAAATAGACAAAAAGTATAAGAATACCACACTTCTGAATCAATCAGTTTTTAAATAAAAACACAAATAAGAATTTAAGATATACATAAGTCATCATTCTATTTTTTTTCTCTCTCCCTAAAATGCAGCACTTCTTTTAAAATTGCAAATCACAGAGAAGCATTCTGAAAACATATACTGCATCTTTCATGACTTCTATAAAACAACAGGTACATATTCAAGTTTTGGTGATCATTTCACGTAATTGAGATAAATGATTTTGATTTCCTGAAATCTCTTTCTACACTTTTTTCTAACTCTATTGCTTGTTCAACTACATCTGACACCAGAGACTGTAATGTGCTCCACCTGGCCCTATGCCCAGGCGGTACTAAGGTCTGTTTCCAGTAGCTCAGACAGCCAAAGTACACACAGGGCATCAATATCTCCACTCATTAATGCAGAACTAGAGGAAACTCCTCGCTGTGCATCTTACCAGGGTGTCCTTGCTGGTGTAGTGGACCATCCATCCTTCTTTCATGACCGTGCTGCTTTTCCTCTTTGTGTGTTTGACAGACTGCACTACCCTCATGAGCGGGATATTGTTGCTTGTTGACGGACTTGAAAAGTCAAATATTTTAGGAGAGACATGTTTTAAGGTACAGATGTTCTTTCTATGAATCAAACCTATTTCAACCATTTTCAAGTGAAAGTCAAAAATATTCACATCCCTTTTTCAGTAAAAGTGTTTGTCAGAGTACCATGGTTCAGAAAGTGGGTCACTTTGAATAATGAGAGACATTTTATATGTATGCTTTCAAAATCCTGAGGCAGGGTAACAAACTCCTTGGTTTTCAGAATGAACTATATAGAGTGCAGTTTTCAAGTAAATAGTAGATAGATTATTGTCAATGTACTGAGGCTATAGAATCCATAATCACACTTGAAAGCTTATTTGCTTAAAAGCACACATTACCATATTACAGGCACAATATTAATAATTTATAGATTATATTTTTAATATGAATTCTATCTCTGAATAATTTCATAAACATTAAAATCTGCTTTTTAAAACTTTTATATAACTATTATTTATGGAATTATGCTGCTATTTCACTTCTTTCTCCTCCCTCTCCCATTGTCCCTTCTATGTTCCATTCTGTCTCTGGCTCATCCTCCTCTCTTCTGTCCTTCTCTGCATCCACCTAAAACATAAGGTGCTAAAGAAATGTGTATCCTTGGTGGAATGAGAAGGACATTATTACCCTAGGTACATGTGTGACTGCACAATGGTATGACACTACATCATGTATAATCAGAGAAATGAAAAGTTGTGCTGCAATTGTGTACAATGAATCAAAATGCATTCTGCTATTATATATGCTTAATTAAAATAAATAAATAAATTAAAAAAAAAAAGATTCTCCTAAATTCCCAAACCAAAGAAACTATGAGATAATAAATATTTCTAATTAAAAAGAAAGTGTGTGTGTGTGTTGAGCCATAAGAATAATATTTTCCAGTATTTTAAAAATATTTATTTTCACATTAAGTAGAAAAAAATAATTATTTTTCTCTACTTTCATTTTAGTTTGTCAATGAATTTGGTATTTGTAAAATGGACATAAAAGTTTCAATATGCTTTACAATATAAATTAGAGAGTGGGAAATTTCTACTGTAAGAGGTCAAGTAATAAATATTTTTGGTTTCTGCAGAACATCTAACTCTACTATGGTAGTACAAAATCAGCCACGGACAATATGAATGAGGATGGCTATCTTCCAACAAACTAAACTAAAAAACAGGGAGCAGTTCAAATTGAACTGGTGACCAAACTGCTGATTTATGATATAAAAAGTGAAGATCATCTAGTGATTAAAAAAAAAGTGTAGACAAGCAGATAACAGTATAAAATTACATGTACTTCTGAAATAAAAATCAAAAACAATCATGTGTGAATGATGTCATAATACGGATCAATTATAAAATAAATAGTGTTTGCTGAGGTTGATCTATGATCTTTGTGTTACTGTACACTGAATTAACATAAACTTAGTAGTAATATTGTGGATGGCAAATACGAGTGTCCCTTACATGCAAAAGAAAATGGGCCAACAAATGAGGCAATGCTAGGAAGGGATGTAAATCACATTTCTCCCAGGGAACCCAGACCTCCTTACTCCAATAACGCTTATCTATGGTACACATCTCATTCTTAATGAAATTAGACAAACCCTTTAAATTTATTTTATAATAAAGTATCAAAGAGCTTTAAATGGTAAGTATCACTTGGGTTCCACTGTCTGCCTGAGGCCGGGGACTGCAACCCTCACCTGATGGTTCTGTTGGAGTCCTCGTGGTCCAGGTCTGGATCCTGCATCTCCCCACTGTCGCTCTGGCCCCCTGCCATGGCCATCTCAGCGTCCTGCACCATTGCCTCCTCCATGTCGTCCATGAGCCCACTGTTTCTCTCACTGTCATTGTCATCACTCCCTTCTTCCATGACCACATCAGATTCTGCCCCAGGGCTAAGCAAATCTAGAAAATTGTTTTGACCCATGAAGATAAACCTGGAATCCTGGAGCCAGGGCTTAAGAGAAAGGCAATCCTAAACAAATCAGTTGGAGGCCCTAAAAAAGTAGTTCTGTGAAGAATGTAGCTTTTCACTTTCTTTTTTTTTATTTGAATGTATGAGATGAACAATTTATATAATATTACAGGTAGATACTTTTTTTTTCTATGAACCTAAACCTAAAAACATGAAATGTTACGGAGAGCTTTCAAAGGAAGCCAAGGGAGGGACAGAAGAACAATGTTAGGAGGGAAAATGATACCAAGCCCAAGTTACCAGGTAATGGATCATAATTCATAGCACAGACGTCATGGGAAACAGAAATACATGGGAAGGTGAGGGAGACTTTCATGTGAAAGATGATTCAAGGTCACTGATGATGGCTATTGCAGTAACTTTTTGAATCATGGATTCCAATATATTAAGTTGGTCACAGAAGCTGCAATTTTTAAATACCTAAGATAATAATGAATATTTGATTATTGAACCTGCCATTATGAAGTTGACAGTAATGCAGAAATTTTAATTACTTAAATCATGCAAAGTACTCACTTTAAAATTAGAAAAATGGGTCAATCAGAGCCCCTGACCTACCAATCTTGGAAAACTCACATTTTACCAGATTTTTTTTTCTGACTACATGGGAAAATATAATTTCAAAGTTATCAATATCAAAAAATAATCTGTTTCTCCTTAGACATATTATTGAGTACACACTGACATTCCCTGGGTTGAACAGTCAATATCAGATGATATAGAGAATGGGGAAAAAGGATAAAAATTCTTTTTTAAGAGCTAATTCATGAATCCCCATGCCAAAAATTAGCATGTATGAGAATGTTTTTCTGAAAGTTCCTTTCTCCTTGTTGTTGTAGTAGGAATATATTTCTTCTAGAGACGAAAGTTCTAAAGCAAAGACAGTCATTTATTTATCAGCTTTTTGGTAACAAAGCCACTCAACCTTTTCCTCTGGTCTTCTACAGCCATTTCTTTCCAGGGGAATTGGAAAGCGGTTATTAGAGTGAAGGTATCAAGCAGTTCACTCTCTGTGGGAAAAGCTAGCGTGGGATTCTAATTCAAATATTGGCAATGATCCATCAGAATACTATGTGAAGAGAATGTGAGTTGTTTCTTTAGGATATAGCATTTTCTTAGGAATCCTTCAAAGTTAATTTGCATAGTTACTGTTTTTCCAAGAAAATATTTCGAAATGTAGAAAAAGATACATGCTTTTTAAATTGTCGATAAAATTTCTCTTACGATTAAAGATGCATGTGAATAAACACATATATAATGAACACAGTAACTGGGTGAAGGATGGAAATATGGTGACTATTTTTGATGGGCCAGTATCTGTGGTCCTTCCCTTCATAAACTGATAGGAAAGACAGTAAACTTCTGTCTCAAGGCTTGGAATGAGGACAGAGGAATAGAGAACAGGAGGTATAACTTGCAGGCATTCCAACAATTTCCATATTTCTGAACAAGCCAGGACAGAAGTATAAAATAAGAAAGCTAGGAAAGAAATTATGGACATCCAAGTTTTCAGTATTAGTGTTCACCATATAAAGATCAAGAAAAACCTTTGGTTTTCACTGTAAATCAATTAGCTGGAATGATTTTCAGAAGTAAAAGTAGAACAAACTCAGACCATAATTTACTTTGGACTGAGTTACAAACATATGAACCAAAAAAAACCTACTATATCACAACTGTCACCACTCTAACAGGGAAGAAATACAGTGGTGACCATCAGTCTTCCACCTACCTCCATTGATGGTCACTTCACCCAGGCAGTTGTTGGGTACTTTTGGTGCACAACGTTTATGACAGTTGAATCTGCAGTCTAATCATGATGATTTTAAAACAAAACAAACAAAAACCAGAAATTTATCAGAAAGAGAAGTTGTGAAACAAAAGTAGTACTTTCAGATGAATGAGGATTAATTTAACAATGGAAGATGGGCTAGTGACAGATTTGGTGACAAGATTGTCCTTACCTTTGCACTGTAAGCCCTGCCTGAAGAGACCCTTGAGAAGCTTCTTGCAGTACTGGCACACTGTGGGCCGAGTGTAGGAGTGGATGACAAATGTGTGTGGTACTTTAACCTTAGAAAGCAAGATCTTGTCCAGCTCAATGGGTCGTCCAATATATGACTGAGAATTCGACCTCTTCTCTCGACCAATAAATGATTCTGATGGTGACTTTTGCTACAAGTTTGAAAAATAATAAAGGACATGAAGATGAAAGAGAATAGCATGCTTAATTTAAGTATTTTTGTATTTTGTTTTTCTATTGAATATGACATAATCTAAGACTATGTTTCTGTTATTTCCCTTTTATTTCATATTTGAATTATTTTGCATAATCTGAAAGGAAGAGAAGTGGAGATCAGAATGATTTTCTGATTTTTAGGTCTTTTGAATAAGTCTTTACAAATTAATTAATTATTTTTAACACAGAAAAACAACAAAAAAATCCCACTGCACATATTATCTCACTGATATTTTGTAGATTTCACATATTCATGTCTAGAAAACCCAACCCTGTTTGCCCAATATGGTACTTCTTCTGAGAAATGCTATAGTTCCTTCGGGTTCCTTAAGTGGGAAAGGAGAGACTTCTTGATTCTAAATTATTTTTCAACCATATCAGAATTAAAAGGTTAAAATTATACTACCATTTTTACAATTGAAATACAGCAACTAATAGGCAATACAAAGCACATAAATGTTGGTGTTCTAGGTAATAATTATATCTCTGTACACTCTTGCTCTAATTTTGGAATCATTTATTCCATGCAGTATATAGATGTTTAAAAATTAAATAAATAAAAATTTTTGGACAATTTCATGCTGGTACCTCCTGATATCACGGAAATTTACGTAGGAACACCAAAATAAAGTTGAGAGTCACCAGAAAAAAAGGATGAAATGAGTTACTTAATAGTTACCATAATTATACACCTCATTTATTAAGCTCCTGTAACTGTTAAGTGTCTTAAATGTTATATACATTTAAGGCATCTAAGTCCAAAATGTTTAAATACGTTCCTTTAGGTCAGATGCCAATAAATACTGAGATGTCAAAAAATGATCATACATTTATTTGCCTGTACAGACCTTGTTATTATTACTTTACCCTGTTAATTTCTAATTTAGAACAATTACTAATGAGTTGAAAAATAAATCAAGTTTACCTATAATTTGCATCCATTTCAATGCCTGTATGACCAAAACGTAATACTATTTAATATCAAACGGGGAAACTTTGATTTGTAGATTCACTAACTGCAGTAAAAAAGAAATTTGAGATGAGTCCCTTCATAGGCACAGAATGTTTATAATTACATTTGCAGTTACAATGACATACAGGAAAACTATAAAGCTTAATTACTCTGAAAAGCCTAATTACTGCAGAGAAGTCCAAGAAGTCCAAGATAGTCAAAGGTTTGCCAAACAAGAACCCTGAATATATTGAGTAAGTATCTTCAATGGTAGTGAAGAATTAAATCTACAAAGGAAATGAGAATTAAATCCTTATTCCAGTGTCCTTTAGTAAACTTTAGCTAATGGGCCAGTTTTAAGACTAGACTAAAATGAATGCACTATTTTTCCATAGTTGGAAAGTTTCAACACAGAATAAAAGATGATTTGATGTCACACTTTCTTAGTAGACTCAAAATGTTCTCGAATTTGGAAATCCTACAAAAATCTGGCTGAATCACCTTTAGATAACTCATTCTGAGCTGTGTTAACACAGCCAGCTTTACACAGGACTATTTACTATACTTGGAAACAAATTCAATTAGAAGAACAAGAAGGAATCTGTCCAATTGAATGTTTTCCTCTCATCCAACATGGTAATATTTGCATAAACACTGGCTATAAACTGTAAGAACCAGAATTACTCGTGAGAAGCTGTTTCATGTATTACCTTTCAAGATGGGATGAATTTTAACTAAATATCATAAGTTTAGTGAAAAGATATTCGTTGTCGTCACTCTGTGACCCAGGGACTATAAAATTTTCAGTTAAAATTTAAAATAAGTTAAAAACCTGGCCAGAAATATTTATTATTACCTTTCCTTTAGTTCCAAATACAATTAATTGTTTTCACTATGGTCTATATTGGCAAGTGAAAAAACAAAGTTTTAAGATCTTGAGACAATGTGCATAAACATGGTACTTCTCATGGCATGAGATTATTTTTGAGTTGCCTAATTTTACCAGGTAACAAACACCTTGGGAAAGAGAGAGTAGAGAAGCCATTTGAAGTTGTTGGTATTATTTCCAAGACTGCATTCCATGTTTCTAGATGTGTACATGTAATATTCATTTGAATGCACTTTTCCCTATCATCAGGAAAATCTAAGAAGCCAAAACAGAAAGGAAGACTGGGTCACTATCAAATGACCTACTATATGCTCACAGGGCATTTATCTATTCTTCAACCAAGATGTAAAACAAGACTTCTTTGGTATATAACAGCTTATAGAACAAACAAACACACAAAACAATAAAAACCAAACAAAAAACCCAAGAACCTATGGAATAAGGCCATTACCCTGTAATATATATGTATCAATGTTTATATAATAATGTTTAATAACCAGCATTCCCTAATCCTGCTGGTCATCCCTTTAAAAATATTTCTAATGACACATAAACCAAACACCAAATTTTCATGACAAGGGATATATTCGTTTTCATTAATAATTAGTGTTCAGTCACTATTTTATGTTTATACATATATATGTATACAGATATATAAAATTTCGATCAGTATGTGAAGGATGTACATCTTAAAGCACAATTACATATCTTCTGTCTGTTATATCAAGTTATACCACAGGCAAAAATTCAGAAGTCAGTAGTTTTATAGGAAATAGATACTTAAAGGGTCACTGATCTTTTGACTTTAAATTAATTAAGATAACATTAACATTCAAGCACATAGAGTTTCAATGCAGATGCTGACAGAAATAACCAGAAATTTATGCACACAATGAATGCATTGTTACACAAAGTAAAACTCGTATCTTTTAAATTCATTTACTTTTTTTTTTTTAAATTTGGCTTACTTGTTTATTTCCTTGTAGTATAGTACTTCACAGTTTTACATACCACTTTTTCTGGGGTGGAGATGTAGCTCAGAGGTAGAGCCATTGAGTAGTATATTTCAGGCCCTGGGTTCAATCCTTAGCACCACATAAATAAATAAATGACAACATTCCTTAAAGTTAATTCTATTAAATAGAAAAGTCTTCCTTACCCATCACACCAGTGAAGGTTTTACTACTTTACTAGGTTTATTAGATTGGCAAAATGATGTTTAAATCAATTTCATTATTACTTAAGATTCCATTTTGGCCACATGTATTCAGGGAACCTGGACAATCTGCACAATAATTGCTTTTTTATGGGAATAAGAGGAAAGTTGAAATGCTTCGGGAAGAGAACAGCTGCATTTTGTTTTATTATGCTTCATTAATATGTTTAAAGCAAAAACTAGCTAAAAACTCAAAGAACAAATTTAAAATTCCATTCTCTATAATTATGGAAAGCACTCACAGGAGAATGTACTTCAGAAAAATTTACACTGTTATATTAGCCACTGGTCCTATGAATTGTCCTTTTTCTCACTAAGGAATATGGATTAAAAACAGCTGTCTAACCTATGGGAGAACTGACACCGCTGTAAAATATGGTATTGGAATAGATGTATGTGAATGATTTGATTTGGCAAATTACAGATGATAAAACATTCAAAGGGTTTCTTTTTTTTTTTTTTTCCCCTATTCTTGTGTAAGAGATACATCATGGATGGGAGAGAAGATGAGATCAGAACAATAATGAAAGCTGAATTTTCAAACCAGACTAAATAAAATGCAGATTATAGAAATACTTTTTTTTAAAATTGCAGATTTGTGAAGTGTCTATAACATCCTTGTGTTAACGGTGTTTTATTTGAAATTACTACCAAATTTAGAACTCTATACACTGAACACCTTCTTAGAAAGACGATATGCCCTAGTTTCTAGAGATGGAATTCGCTTTTAACCTGTATGTTAAATTAATGATTCAGCAAGTTTGGAACCTTCCCGGGAAATGATGGCTTAGATTACATTATGGAAACTCCAAGGGCCAGCTTGCATTTTAACATTTAACAGGACTTAAACAATTTCCTAACAAGGTACATTCACTTTGCAGTTGAAAATGAACTATGTATCAGTTAAGATAGAAAACAGAATGGAAAAATTGCCTTTACTTGTGGTTTGTTTATTGTTACAACAATAATCAAACATGAGATTTTCTGAGATAAAAATCACTTTACAGAAAAGCCTTATTAAAATAAAAACTTCTACCTCTTATGTTATTATTAACTAAAGGTCATTTCACAGCCACGTATGTGATGGGATTTTGAAGACGAACTCTCTTAAGTTAGAGAGAAATAGAAAAGTAGAGACTCTTTTAAGATAGTGTGGACATCTCTTAGTGGAACTGTCTCAACTATTAGATAATAAACTCCTAAGGGAAGGACAATGTCTCAGTTATATTTGCCTTCCACTAATGTAAATAAGTGCCTAGTTCATGAGCGAAATAGAATATGTGTTTACAAGAAGTAAATGCATGAGAAAAATGGATGAGAATTTGCAATAGATGTATTCAAAATAGAGACTTTAAGCTTTTAAAGATTTAATGTTACATGAACTGTCACATTGACATATTTGTTTATAGGATTTCCATTTCAAGAGAGGACAACTGGCTAAGGAATGTGCTCCTTACCCCTACTTGAATACAAAATGTGTGCATGATCATCTGCTCTGGGAACAGAGGGGTAGCAAGCTCAAATGATTACAGGCTGTTAATATTAAAGGATGGCCTTCAGAATTAGGGTATAATAGGGAATGGTGGAGGCTAGTCAACTGAAGAGGACAGCCTTGGTGTAAGAGGGAGAGTTAATACTTCCACTACTCAAGTACTACTAGTAACTGTCATGTGAGTATGTCAGCCTGTGCTGCCAAACCTTTTAGTTTTCAAGAGAAGTGCAGATGTGTTATGAAAGAAGTCTATCTAGATGCTGATAATGCAAAAGAAAAAAAATTAAACACTGTACCAGTTTATCTGAAAACTAAATCTAGTTCATGGAAAGTCTGAGAACTATGAACTGAATTCTAACAGAACCCCCTTTTCTATAATCTTTATATATGCCAAACTCTTTCCATAGTGCTTTATGTGCATTAATTCATTTAAAGTTCATGAATACTCATATTATGATCTCTATTTTATGGATTAGGAAACTGAGTAATTGAAAAGTTAAATCATTTGCCCAAGATCATATCACTTTTAAGTAGAGTTATGAACTGAAGTAATTGTGCTACAGATAACATCAGTTGGTCTTATCAGTTGCTCCCCAGTTTCCACATTTCCTGGTTTTATGCTAATATAGAAAATAGCAAATATTTTCTTCTCCTTGTTTAAGTCAAGGAAGACATAGGAGACAATAAGAATGAAAGAATGTTCTACATGCCAAATGCAATGTGAAAATGTTGTGAACCGCTAAGCATGACCTACAGAAGAGAGTTTCGATCAGTGTGACTGTGTTCAGAGTCATGGGTGTTTTCTATAACACAATAGTTAGCTGAATGTAGAGCTTTCATTGTACAATCATTGGTTCTGTTGGATGTCTACTTTCCTATTCAGGTGTGGTTATGCTTAAAGGATAATAACACAACTGTACAAAATCAGACTACATCAAAGGTTGATCCTTTATTCCCAAGTTTTAAGACCTAGCATTTTGAACTGTCATTCAATGAACTATGCAGATGAGCACAGGCTTTCTCCTATTACCATCAAGATGGATCCAATTTAACCAGTGCTCCATGGGGTAAATCCTACCTGAAGGTCCAATCAGAACAGGGCATATAAAGATCAGTAAATACCACTCTCTGTGCTCAAGCAGTTTATTAGCTACTAGAAATCCGTATGCAATATGACCATTAAAGTCATCCACATACCTGCCCTTCCCTTCTTTCTCCATGGATGGTTTATCCTCATTCTTCTGAGTTCAGTTTACATGTCACCTTCTCTAAGAGGCCCCAGGCTGCCTAACTTACTGCCCACTCTTCCTCCATTGTTCCCCTCACATCTCCCTGTCCTCTACAGAGCCATCATTGCAGCCTGCAACTGACTTGTTTATCTGTTTATTCATTATTTCACCCTTCAATAGGATATAAACTAGTTGAGGAGTTTGCCTATTTTGTTCCTCGCTGTATCACCAGCTTCTGGAATGCTGCCTCACACAGAATATGTGCCAGTGTATATGAAGGTTTGAGGAAAGACAAACCATTTTTCACACTGGATCATTCAACAAGGGGGTTTTCTGAAGAAACAGCATTTTCTTAAATGCCATGCAATGACTATGTCCAGCACCATCAGCAAATGAAATTCTGTTCAGGACAGCTGAGTCCTTCCAGCCTGCAGACTACCCAGAGATTTCTTTCATACACTCTGAAATCCAGCAATCGCACTTGGCAACAATTATCTAACCCCACCTGTAGTAGCTGCTAGTAAAACATCATTGTGAATGCTCAATCTGAGGTTGATGCCTTGCTGAAGTAAAAAGAAACCATCGTCTCTTTGTAACAGTGCTTACATGAACATACTACCTCTTACATAGGGAATCAGGGATTTTTTCAGCACAGAGCGGTTCTTTGGCAACAAATAAGAAGAATTTGAGGGATACAGTACACATAGGAACACACGTTTCCATGCCCTGTGATTCCGAGAGTAGAGGGCAGGGTGTTTGGTGAGTTTCAAATTGCTCAGTGCTATTCTGATTCTGTATCCTTTGAACTACCTGCCAAATGTGCCAGATAAATGAGTTTGGTTCCTCAGTTGGATACACTAAATATATAGCATAAATAAAAGCTAATCAACACCTTTTCATAACAGTGAAAAGGGTTGTTACAGGGCAGAAAAAAAAAGAGTACCCCCTGCTTAGTGGTGATAGATGCTGTGTTTTACGGTGGAGAATCCATTTCTTAATGTTTGCAGCAAATTGTGAAAGCTTTCAAAGCAATAACATGTATAATCTCTTTTTAAAAATACAAGGTGATCTGGATTTGTTGAGTGCTAGTGTAGTCTTGGAAGTTACGTTAACTTTTTATATCGCCTCATTCTTTTTGAGTAAACAGAAATGAAGGGTAAAGGAACCTTGCTATTTTCTTAAGTGATCTACCCTATCCAGGGAAAGCATCAGAACTGTTGAAGAGCTGTCACAAATTACATGCTTTGTTCTTTCAAAATGTCAGTTACCAAATCTGGTTCCTGGAGGAAAGAGGAGATGTTAGAATGACCTCTTTTACTTTTTTTCATGAAGATAATGCAAACTCAATGCTATGCACTCTAAATCTACAAATTAAAAAAGAGACATATCTACTGAGGAAGAAAAAAAAATTGCATGGAAACAAATTCTGCTTTGGGGCATTATGTGTCAGATTTGATCTACACATAGAAAGTCAACTGGAGGGTATACAGGTATGTGGAAGAAATCAGGGACAGTCAATTTTAGGGTGACACATTCCACTGTATTTGATTGCCTGGATACAGGCTTAGCTGGAGATGGAAATCTGAATGAAATAACCTGGAAAGAGGCTGTTGGCTGTCACATTGATTACTATCTTGGAGACACCAACAAAAGCTGGGAAAGTAGAAAGGCAATCCAGGGCTTCAAAGGTTAGAGCCTCCTCCTCCAACAAATGGCCCATATGAATAGTTTCACAGTATTTTATATAATACTGGCCTATAATAATGATGAACATGTAGCATAGGTGTGTATTGGTGTAAATGTGTGTTTGTGGGTGTATGTGCACATGTGTTTCTAAAATAAGTTAGTAAGACAAAAGATTAGATTTTAATAAAACTCAATTAAAAACAAGAGAGAAGAAAAGATATTTTTTTTCCCTTTACCTATCCACCCTACAAAAAACTTTGGTCTTAAAAATACAGGAAAACACCAATTTAATGAAATTCTATGACTCAGTGATATTTTCAGAGCAAGGCTACAAAAAAAGAGATGTCACCAAAAATTGGGCTACTTCAAGAAAATCGTATCTTGATTCATTCTTCTAAATTTTGTCTCATCTTGCATTTCACAATATTTATTCTTAAAAGGATAAATAAATACCTCCCCTTTTCTTGAGAAGGGAGGGAGAAATAATCTGATCAAATTGAGCCATATATCAGACAACTATTTCTAACAAATTGTGTAAAATTAATATAGCTAAATATTTCTGAGAACACAAAAATTATTTTAGAAGTCAAGTTATTCCTGATTTCTAGAAATCTAAATTATAAATACAAATTCTAGTTTTCCATTCTCTCTTAATTTTTCTGGGTATATATATTTCTGAAGGCATAGAAACTCTCAAAGTGGACATGAGTAACCTTTGTTTTCTAGTATTGAGCTAGGAGCTCAATATACCTAGTCAAGAATTAAAGGGTTTAAATCCAACTGGATCTGGCAAGACATTAGGGCATCAGTGAGAGCTCAGCAAGGGCCGGCTCTGTTTTGTGTCTTGTGGGAGTGTTATGAAGCCCTGGAACCTGCTTGCGGGATGTGTGGACCCTTTAGAGACTTTATTCAAAGATTCAGATGTTCCTTAAACCTATGTATTTTCTAAGTGTGGACAAGTAGTGTGTGATGTTCACACCCAAGTGAGGTTCATGTTCATATTTTTATTTGTATATAAGGAAATTTTTGTGAAGAGTATAAGTTAAAAATGTATGTACATTAACTGCCAGACCTGTTGCTTGAGATCAGGTCACAGCATATCACAGCAGACCTCCCAATCTTATTAATTTTACAGAAGGGCTCCTCTCCCACAAATTCAGTACTGCTCATACTTGTTAGTCAGGCGGTAGGGAAGTGCTGGTAAAGGAATTTCTTGGACATATTTCCTTACTGAAAGTGTACAGTACTCAGGGTTGAATTTAATACAATCATAAAAAGAAATCTTGCGGTATCTGGCAGCCTTAGACATGGTGTCATGGTGCATATTTAAATGGAAAACTGATGTTTTAATTTAGATGAATCACCAGGATTCCTGGAACTCCAGAACACAAGAGGAACAGAGTCTGAACTTCTAGACAGACTTTTGCTACACTGGAAAATGTTCTGAAAAATATCGGCAGAAATATCATCATAGTTCCACTCAGGATTAGGAACAGCTTCTCTTTTCATTACTTGCTCATTTGAAAAGAATCAATGTTGACCATTATAAAGTGCATCAGGATCATATCCAATGATAGATGGATAATGTGATACTGGTGTTTATTTTTAAATAAATGAATACAGAAAATGAATGAGTCAGTTTTAGGACAGATTTTGTATAAAAGCATGCACCCAAGAGTTTCTTTTAGTATAATATTTAAAATAAAGTAAATCTTTATAGAAATACAGTTCATGGCAAATTGTTATTTACAAAATATATATCCTGACATAAAAAAGTTAAAGTTCATGTTGTCTAAATCTCACAAAACCAAAAGGACGCAAAAAGTGATTATATGAACTAGTAGACATAAGGAAAGCATGTAGAATGAACAGTTCAATTCATATCCTAACAATCTGTGTAATATTGTGAATGTTAGAAATAAGCAGGTTAGGAGCACTGAACTGCACTAAAAATAAGTTCTCTGTAGAGCCCTGAAACCTCAAAGTTATATTAGTAGATGGATCCTGAAGGACATTGTAAAACATTTGAAGACAGAGAAGAATGATATTTTCTTGAGAAAAAAAAGGATCTTTTAAACTATTGGTAAAACCAGTGGTTGGGAAGAGTACAGGGAAATGGAAACTCTTCTTGCAATGCTGCCAGCAGAGTTATAAATGTAAAACTTCTACAACTTTTTGAAGAACTATTTATTAACAAGGTATACAAACCACTTAGCTTTGAATAATATAACCTACCAAGTCATTCAAAAATTCTCTTTTTAATATTTATTTTTAGTTGTAGTTAGATGCAATATCCTTATTTTATTTACTTTTATGTGGTGCTGGGGTCGAACCCAGGGCCTCGCACATGCTAGGCGAATGCTCTACCGCTGAGCCACACCCTCAGCTCCCATCAACAAATTCTTAATGAAAACTTTTAATATTTTCACAAATATGCAAAAATACAGTGAGTATACTTATTTCAGCAGCGTTTAAATTTTTTTAAATGGAAACAATCTAAGCAATAGGAAAAATGATTAAGTAAACTAATGTATATCATTGTGATATCATATTAGGAAGCTTTCACAAAGACAAGCAAAACTGATTTCTTGATAGATTATCTATGCAAGCTCCCAGTGAATAAATAACTTATCTGTTTTTTACTACTTCTGCATCACGGGCTTTCAGAGTTAGAAGGGTTAATTGACTAGGACATGCTGATCATGGAGCAATGGCCAGGCTTATATAATAATCCTGATATTTACACAAGTATCTCTAAAGTATTTCCCCGAAGGAAATTTGGTTAAACCTTACGCATCATTGTCCTCGAAGACATTTATTAAAATTGTTATCTTCTTCAAAAATTAGATATAAATGAAGTTCAAGAAAAATAACCTATGTAGAAAATGCATCTTAACTTCAACAGGAGCACTCATATGCAGGCCTGGCTGCTTTTATCTTGTATAACTTCCAATGAAAATGGGACTACTCTTTATTTCTACTTTTCACAGTCTGTTTTTGATTGCAAAGTAGGAGAAGGAGAAGGAAGTGAAAAATGGTTCCTGTCCTTCTTTAGCTTCATGTCCAAAGGAATATTTAATGGGAAAGATACGAATTTACATTGAAAATTATGTCTGGGAACCACTATAAAAACAAACTTATAAGAATATAAAAAAATTACACTTACCTAGTTTTCTCACTGGAATTTTCTAAGTGGGGCACCTTTTAAATAAGGATAATTTTTCCAGAATATGAATTTAATATTATTGAGACAAATTTCTTAATTTCTTAGCTTAGAAATTATAAATGAATCATCAGTTTTATTTAAACCAGAACATGTTCTGTTAGAATTACCATAATAAGACCATCTAAGAATGGGCACTAGTAACAATATTTGAAATTTATATTTTCTTAAGGGAAAGCAACAGTATGTCAACCCTCAATTGGCCACAAATACTAAAATAAGGAATTGGACATTTACCAGCTAACTGATCAAAACAAGTCATCAGGGAAGAGCAGTGTTATGGGCTCTGCTTTAATAGTTAACCTAAATGCCTTTCCTCAACATTTAAGTTACTAATTGCTTAAGAGAGATAAAAGATCAGCTTTCTTTTCTGGAGAGGGGAGCAGTTAAAATATTTTTGAAATCAATTTGTGTCTTATCCATGTTTAATTTCTTTTTGGATTAGGAGCTTCATATTTCCACTTGCACAAGAATAGTTAATAGATCATCACAATACATAAGAACTAGAATATCCTTTCTTTCAAAAGAAACTAAATTAGAAACCGTAACTGGCAGTTATATTGATCGTCAGACAGTCCTCGTTTCTCCTCTTACTGTGCCAACCAAGACCCCCACGCATTTGGGGATAGTATCCCGACTTGCATGGTTCTGTGGTATCTGGGATCAGGACACAGTTCCAAAATGCATGAGTTTCAGTTAATATTGTGAAAGTTTACTGTATTCTGCTTTATTCTCATTTGTTCATTTTCACAGAAAAGACATTCATGCATGATATGTAGTTACATAATGAGAGAGCAAAATTTGACCTAAAAAAAACTTAATTCTATTACTCCAATGACTGCATTGCTCTTTCTTTTCCCGAGGACAATGCAAAGTTAAAGAATAAAGCAAAGACAAAAAAACAAAACCTATGGTGTTCTAGAGTTCAATGGGTTGAATTCTGAGCTAAACTCTGACCACATTATTCTCATTGAGTCAATTCAGACAGCAATATAATATTTTAATGTTAATTTGATAAGAGTGTGATGCATATTCCTAGTGCCAGGTAGCTTAGTACCTACCTCAAAGCCAGGACTCACAGGAGACTTAAATATGAAGTTGTAAGAGAAAAGGTGCAGAATAAAGGGAGAGAAAGACAGAAAACAATGTTATTGAAAGAAAGCAATGCATACTATTCAATAATGTTTGATATAGGTGAATTTTCAAGGAAAAGCAAAACATTATACTACACACTCTTCGTGTCCACACAGCATCTAAGTTGAAAAGTATTTTTAAAGTTTAAAAGAAACTATTGATACTAACTCATTAATTGCAAAAGCACTGCTGTTGTGAGCTGGTAGAGGTTAAAAAAAAAGATTTGATATGGTCTCAGTGATGAAAGATGGTTCTTACACCTTCTTCAAAATAAATTATATTCAGAATGAAGCATTTTTGACCTTTAAGTGAAAGATTAGGTTTTCTGCACAATAATCCATCCTCTCAATGGGAAAAGAAAGAAAAAGGTCATCAAAGTAATCAAATGTGACATAGTTGTTATCTGCCTGCAGGCAAGAATAAGCTGATGAATAATCATTATCAGTTAGTGGTTTGGGAAGTCCAGTAGTAAGAGTTTTAGTTAAGATAAATATGTCTACAGTGTATTCTCTGCTCATTTTAGAGTTCTTGTTTTCTGTCTGATTTCATTCAAAGTTGAAATGTAATCCAAAGGTAAAAGATTACTCAGAATGTTTTTCAAGAGGAGAAAGTAGAAGACAAAGCTTGAATAAGTAGACAGCACTTACATGGTGATTTATATTGAATATATTCCTTTTTTATCTTTGTTTTCTCAAACTTTTTCAGCAACTCTATCTGATAACCAGAAACCAAATCAAAACTAAAATATGGTTGATTTTTTTCTTTAAAAAATGCATAATGTTTTGCAATCAGTGATTTTTCCAGTGTTGAGTAAATTACTGTGCATTCAGAAAAACTTTATTATTTGTTTTCTGAATCCCTATGTACTTATTTGTAATCTACAGCTAACCCATTTTGTTAAGACTTTGAGAGTTGTGTACATTTAGAGTGAGGTTCTGCCGAAGTTAATTGTTATCCAGTACTATTTGCAAATGTTTTTGAATTGACAGAAAGCATATGCAGAACTCAAAGGCAAAAACTAAAGATTTGAATACAGACCCAAACTTGACCTTTGAGAAACATTTAAAACACAGGTATTCTTATAGGACAGAAACCAATCCAATTTCTCAATTTCCAAAACAAAGAATATCCTTGCTATCTACATATCTAGTATACAAAGCTCAGGATTTTCCACCAATGAGTATCCCTGAAGTCCTATTTACTCTGGGTTTTTGTCAGAATTCACCTTCAGCTAAGGGCTATTTATATTTATCTCATTGTGGGTGACAATGGACTATCCAATATTCGTTAATTCATTGGTTTCTCTAAATTATCATTTCCCAAGGTGCATTTTTCCCACAAGATATTCATAGATTTTATGAGCCACAAGGATTCCATACTTGAGTCAGCATAGGAACACTGATTTCACAACTGCAAGCCAGCTTAGATTATGCCAACTCATATACTTCCTTCAACTATGCTCAATAACTGCAGTGGTGTACATTAGCTGACTGACCAAGAGGCATTTCCCAATCTCATTTGACCAAGATTTGTTTGTTTCCAGAATGTTTTATGGGACTGTTATTTATTTACAAATAAACAATCCTCTTTTTATCTGGCTACCAAATTAGAATCACCAGATATGTCCATAGATCATCAAGGAAAAGAGAGCCACCTATTCTACTAGTAGGTAGCTGTATATTATGCAATAGTTGTTTTGTTTTTCCCTTCAAGAAAAATCATATGAATTACAGTGCAACATCTGTGGTGAAAACTACTGTGGAAAACAATGTAAAGTCTACATATTCCAGAAAGCTGTTGCACATTACTTTTGATTTAGCACTGAAAGACTTCATTCCTGATTACTGAATAATATCAGTTTTAGAACTCCATTTTCTTTTAATTCACTGAAAGGAATCTCAGAACTTAATTAGTTTTTCTGATGTGACATTTCATTCTTTGTTCACATGACCTGCCGTGGAGAACCCTGATGACTTTATAATTTGCTATTTGGATAACCACTGGTATTATTATTGTAAAATAATATTGTTGAGGTGTATTTCATTTAAAATATATAAAGTTCTAGGCATAAAGCTTGATGAGGTTTTGCACATATACACACCCATGTAACCTCTTCCTAGATCAAGATGGAGCATAATTCTAGCCTCCTAGATGGCTCACTTCTGAAACCTCCCAGTTGGCACTCCCTAAGAGGAACCATAATTCTGATGTGTTTCAAAATTAATTAGTTTTGTGTGGTTTGAATCTCATCCATTGAATTCCTAAGTATGTACTCATTTGTGTGTGACTCCTTTCTTTAAATATTATTTTGTGATATTCATCCATGCAGTTGAGTGAATCACTAATTCATTAATTTCACTGCTCTATCATCCATATATTCCATCGTATGACTATACCAGTTTGTTTCCAGTTTTTAGCTATTATGAACAAAGATGTTAAAACCATGTTTGTGACATGTCTTTCTGTGCATCTGTCTATGACATACATTTCTCTTAAACATATGTGCCTAAAGGTGGAACTGCTGAGTCACATGGTATGTTTATGTACAGCTTAAGAAGAAAACTGACAGCCAGTTTTCCAAAGTTGTTGAGACCATTTACATTCCCAGGAGTACTCTGTATAAATTTCAGTTGCTCTGCATCTTTACCAATACTTGTTATTGTTTTTTTCAATGTTAGATATTCTGGTGTGATCCAATTTCATTATAGACTTAACTTTAATTCCTCAATAACTAATGATGTCAATCACATTTTTATATTTATTGTCTATTTTCCCCTGTAAAGTGCTGTTGAAGTATTTTGCTACATTTTCAATGGGATAGGCTGCCTTGCAACTTTTCTGTAAATGTTTTTTATACACTCTGGAAATGAGCAAGTACAGCATGAGAAATGCTATATTTGCTTTTCCACTCTCCTAATATTATTTTGATTAAATTAATTCTTAATTTTTTTAATGATACCCAATTAAACTTTTTCCTTTGTTTTCAGCTATTTAATCCTGTTTAAAAAGGATATTTCTATTCTAACGTCTTGATTTATTCTCCTATTGTTTCCTATCAATCTAGAATTGATTTTGTTATATAATAAAGTAGGCATAAACATTCACATTTTCCATGTACAAATCTAATTGGTCCTAAATATTTGTTGAAAAGACCATCCTCATCTAACAGCAGTTCCACCCCAGGTATAAATCAGTTGGCCAGAATGTGCATGCAGGTTCTGGATTCTATTTCACTGGTTAATTTTTTTGTCCCTATTTTATACCACATCGACTCAGCACTTTATACTGGAACTTTATGTCATACTACCTTCTCTTAGTGTGGCTTTATGTTTGGCAATCCTCCAATTGTGTTCTACAACACAGCACTATTGACAGTTAAAGCTGGATAATTCATTGTGGGAGGCTGCCCTGTATGTTGGCTTTTCTGTGACTGGTCCATCAAATCCTGATTGCTTTGGTTGCTCTTACTTTCCTTTTAATAGTTTTTTGTTCTGTCCTGTCATATTTTATTCAGATTTTATAATCGTTACTGTTGGGACAACAGATGTGATATACGATTTTCCTTTATACTAGGGGCAAAAGTTCTGCATCAGGTTCTGAACATTTTGCCTAAGATTAAGTCTCAAAAGCTTATTCTCAATTGGTTTTCATTCTTTTTAAATATTACAGGAATTATGGAAGTAAAAATTAAAAGATGGCTAAAGCAAAGAGAAATGATAGGATCATTTAATCCCTACTTCTACAGATGTCCCATTCATAAAATTGATAATAATCTTGATAAGTATACCTAAAAATAAAGGTACACTATATTAGTGTATCTTCCTTAAGGATGTATTGAGATTTTCTTTTGTTTCCTTCTAATACTGGTGATTTTTACAAAAAGAATTACATTCCCAAAGAGCTGTTATATGATAAATTGACTAAATTTTGGATTTCCTTAGAAGATGGATTGCTTTATGGTTTCCATAAAGGATACAGTTTACTGCTAAAGTTGATGACAGATAAAGCTTGTCATATGATCTATGTTATAGTTTTTCTATCTTAGCATTATAGAAATCTGAGATTCAATTTATGTGCCAAAATTGGATAAATTAATAAAATAACAATGTCTTACTCCATATGTAAAATAGATTTTATAGTCAATATAGGCATTTATGTCAGAAAATTTCATTTCTTATAGTTGAGAAAGAATTTACACACTTATCAGTCTTAAACAACTGATGGCCTACCAGCATTAATGAGAAATACTAATCTTCAAAATAAGTCATCATCTTTTTCAGAAATGAAAATATTATTTAGTATATAGAGAGTCAAAGATTTTACTATTGTTGCCATAATATTACCTCTTACCAGACATGCACTACAACAACTTTTAGACTATAGTTAGTGGCCACTTACATCTTCATTAGGGCTGAAATCAGGACATATTCATTGTACTCCAAGCATGCCTGGATAGATAACAGGGTGGTTTTGTCCCTACAGAAAGTACCCAAGAAATAATGGGAACAAAGGCAATAGGAAAATAGGTGTCACACTCAGTGTTTCCTACTTTCTTGGAAATTATATAAAAAAGACACTTAGATACTCCATAGGGCCCAAAAGGCTTTGATGCATGTAAAACATTAGTTTAAGAGCCAATATGTCAAGAGTGTCCCAAACATTTCCAAGAGCATTTTCTCATTTAAAGTTTACATAAAAGACATTTTATACAAGCTTATGAAAGCTTATGATACCAGTATTTTTCAAAGTATCATAGCCTCAGCAGTTCCTCACATCATAAAAAATCTAATTTTATCACAACTTTACAAGCATTTGACAAAATGCTTAAAATCTGATTTTTAAAAATACATTTTAAGCATTCTATTTCAAAAATTTTTCATTCATCAGTGAAACACTAATGAATTTCAACATTTTATGTAAAATAGAGCTTGTAATCAAGTAATTCAAATAATTAAATAATTATTTAATTTGGTTAAATAAAGCAATTAGATAATTTAATTTGAAGATACAAAAATTTGTCTTAAAGATGATAGTTACATAACCTAAATTACATTTACATATAAATTATATATTTATACTTATACATTTTGATTTGATTATTAGTCAATTTACACCTATAAAACCTAAATTACAGACATGTGATGTCTGAAGTACTTGTATACACAAGCACATGTGTATATATGCATGTGTGTACAGGCACATATACTGTAGAACTGAGATAGGATAAAAAGAAATGATACTTAGCATTAATTATCTAGATTTTAATCTATTCTGATAATGAAGACTAGAGCTTCAGATTTCTTATAAGGTTTTAATTTTTAAAAAATTTCTTGGTAAAATTGAAAAAAAAAGACATAATTAGTTTTCAATTTTGTTTCATTAACTTGTTTTAAAATGTCTATCTTATACATTATAACTCTCCAGGACTAAATTTAAAAGCAAAATTAACTGCTGTAAATTGGAAAATCATCACTTGCGAAATTCAAACTCAGAGAACTTCTGATCTGGGAAGGTAAAAATGACAGCTATTATGAAAAATAAATTTTGATATAATTCTTTTAGACAGGATATTATTTCTTCCAATTAACAAAAATTTATATAATAATATATAATACATACATTCTGAATAACTACAAAAATATATTCTTCTGACTATTGGTGGGATTTGATACCCATCTTCCCAGAATACGTTCACTTAAAGAAGGGTCACTTAAATAGGTTTACTTAAAGAAGGCTTCCACCAACAAAGCCCAAGGATATGTAGTTTTTCTCTGGACAAAAATAAGCATTCATTTAAAAATATCCAGTTTGTTCTACAATAAAATCTAAGTGATATAAGGATCAGAATAAAATATTTTCCACACAATGAAGCAATTCATACAATTTCTTATAGATGTCTTCAAAATTTATTCCCTCTCTTAACTTCAAGAGAGACTTAAGCTAAAAGCTACATGTTTTAGTAATTTTTAATTTTTTTCTCTCTGATTTTTACAATTTTAATAAGTTCTTGTAATAGCCATTGGGGGACAGGGGAAGTAAATTTGGGAAATTTAAAGCCTTAAACCATTACCTCATTTCAGAATAATGTGTTTTGTTTTAAATAATTAATGTAATAATCAAAAATTTTATTTTGTTTTGAATGCCTAGAAAATCTAAATTTAACTTTCTTAAATTATATCCTATCTGATTCAAATGTATGATATGTCAAGGTCATTGAACTGTCATGTGTAACTAATTAAAACAAATTTTAAAAAGAATACTTAAGCTATATCCCTAAGATATTTTAGAGCTAACAGAAATATATAAACTATTAAGTGCTATTTTTCTCAGAGAATGTGTCAATCAGTGTCTGTTTAAACTCACACATATACTAGTAATGCCAAGCAATAAGACTTTAATGTTTTCATAAAAGCAAATTTCAAATTTTCTCCCAAAATTAACATTCAGCTATGCCACAAATGAATAATCTATAGAGAAGAACATCTTTCATCTCTGGTTTCCAAATTTTGACAAAGTATGTTTTCAAACATTAACACATTAGTTCATGCTGCTCTGGCCCTATGACCATGATGAAACCTCACATATTTTATAATTTCACTAAACTCAGATAAAAGCAAACTCCAAGCTGTTGGCTATTTCATGAAGCATTGACCAATCTACAGCACAGGCCCTGAAGAAACAGAGCCATTAACACCCTGGCTGTGTCCTCCCTCCCAGCACACTGTCTTGGATTGACACTGTTATCACAATGTCCCACAGATTTCTCTTGTAAATGGGGAAATGGATAAACAGGAGGACATACCAGAAGGGGCTCATCAGGGGCACTGGTAGAGAGCTCAGCAGAGGATGTGCGGATGGTGCTGAGCCCAGTGAGGGAAACATTTGAGAGCCTTCTCCGCCTCACACCACTGCAATTGTTGGGAATTTTAAATGCACATCTCTTATGGTAATTCAGACCACATCCTGGAAAGAAAAAATAAAAATAGCTTTTGTTCAACTATAAATTAAAAGCTGTTCCATTAGTTGTAAATTAGGAATTTATCAAAATAGTGCAGCTTCTGTTTTTCTTAATGCTACTTAGAAATTCAGATTTTCTTCTGAGACTTCTGATTTTTCTCCCCAATTTGTGAATGGACTGTGAATTCTGATTTTATTGGACAAGATCAGCAACTCCCCTGCCTATCATTTTTTAATGTTTTGCAATATAATGAATCTGAACATTGAGAAATCCAGCATCAATACTGAGATTTGATTATCTCAGCCCCTTTAAGCTGCCTGCCCCAAGTTCAAATGCGGGTGGACACACAGAGGGAAAATTAATCACAATATATTATAATTTTGGGACTACAATGATTTGCACTTTAGTTCTATAACTTGCTTTTTTCTACCTGACCTTGAACAAATTACTTCACCTCAATTTCACTGTCTGTGAAATGGAGATAATAATAACTGCCTTGTAGAATTATTAAGAAAATATGTAAAATGCTTCACATGCTGGTTTCCACATGGTGGGTGATTGATAATTGGAAGCATATTTTCCCACTAAGGGAAGTATCATTTTCCTTTCAATATTTCTTCTATTCATATTCCCCATGCAGCTGGCATCCATGACTCAGAATTTGCCACGTATCACACAGCAGGCAGACAATTTTTCACAAAACACACTTTGGATAGTTTCTTCTAGATCACTGTCTGAACTTCCCTCCTCATAGACAAAATTTAAATAGTTGTGGAGCATTTATTTTTATGTAAAATCTCAAAGCCTTGGTCATATTGGCCAAGGTTCAAAAAGCTCTATCCTCCCCAATCCACAGGAAACAGAGGATGAGTGGTTAAGGTATTAAGATGTTATCATGGTATCCAGTTACTCTGAACTGTCTAGTTCAAGAAGTTCTTTCCACAGAGTACGATAAAACTGAGCACTGGTATAAGAACTCAGGTTTTAGTTCCAATCTATCCAATTTGATAGCAGGGTGACCTTGCACAGTTTGGTTAAAATTCTGAATCTCTGCTCATTTCAATGTCTGCTATTCCAATTTTTGGCTTCCTTAACATGCAAATTTTATTTTAGTCTGTTGCTAAAAGACCCAATAAAACATAGGGAAGAAATATTTCCACACCATACAGGGGGAAAGATGTTCCCAGATTGGGCCAGCTATATTAAAGACAGGATATTGTTTTAAAAAATGAACAAAACAGACTTCATTTACCCCCAAAATATTTGGAGAACACTTCTGAGGGACAGAAGACACTATTGTAGAGGGCACAGCATAAGAAGACAGCTCTAGCATGCATTCAACTTGGTGGGGAAAGAAAACAAATTACCTTCACATTTAAGGCCTTGACGCACCAGCCCCCACAGCATTTCTCCGCAGTGATCACAGAAGGCTGGAGCTCTGTATGAATGAACAAAGAGAGCATGGGGACGAATCTGAAAGTCTTCAAAGGTGGCGGAAGCTGTAGAAACAGTAACATTGAAAAAGAAATTGAATGGGCCCGCAAATAATTATGCAAGGTGTAAGGAGCATCTGCCATAGACATGCTGGGACATGCTGGGACTCATTAAGTTGCTGGCTATAAGGAACAGCAACCATTGAATGCTTAGTCATGTCTGCTTGCAGTTGATAAAGAGCTATAAGAGGCAATAGCCATAGGCATGCTTAGCAATCACTGGTTGCAACTGGTAGGGAGCACAGCTCCATGGACAAAAGCGCAAAGAACAAATCCCCTTGCAATTATATCACCTCATTGGACAAAACCAATGAACACTGACTTTCACTGGGTGTAACCAGTCACCAACTTACACCACCAACTTGGAACTGCATTTAAATTGCTAGTCCTGCCACATTGAAGAGATTTGCTCCAAGGACCTCAGTGAGACTGGCTGCCTTGCTGTCCATCCCTGGACTGACTCCACCATTCCCTGATGTCCAGCCATCAGCTGGAGAGAACCACCAGACAAGGACAACGTCTGCTCTTTGGCTACGAAAAGTAGTGTGGCATCGGAGGTATTTTGGGGCTCGTGGTTGTCCTAGGATTGTGGGATTTACTTATAGTGTTTATTTAGTGTGCACTGAATGCTAGTTGGGGTGCTTCCGCACACCCAACAATTTTTGCATTAATTGTTTATATTTGATGATTGGTGCAATCAAATATACCCTTGCACTTAAAGACAATCTGCCTCCAGTAATGATTAATAGGGCAGTTCCCAACACAAGGTCATAAGAATGCCAAGTATGAACACAACACTAGGCAAAGGTAGAGAAGTTAAGAAGTAATAAGGCTTCTAATTTCAGCCATTTGATTTTATTCTTCCCAGCCACAGTTTTACAGGTGGTGGCACAGCAACTTCTCTCGTATGCTCTTGCTGTTTGACAAATTTTCAGGCTACTTTGAAAATAGTTAAAATGCCAGCAGAAAGAATAACTGGAAAGATGAGTCAACCCGATTTACAAAGACCTGATAGTTGAAAATATTTTGGTTTTTCTCTTTCCAAATGACTAAGAAAAGTGTTCAGAAATATGAATAAGAAAGGGCTGATGAACTGGATTCAGACACATCTGAAAATAATGTATTTGAGTAGAACCATGAAGAGGGTAATTAGAGGGCAGGTACAATTGGGAGACATAAGAAATCTGAACAGCCTCTTTTTAGAGGGATAGAGCTGTTTGAATTCTTGGACAATAAAGCCAAGCATTAAACTCATGACCTATCTATAAGAAACCTTGCAGCTTCTTTATCCGCATGCCAAACAGAGGGATTTAATACATGTACTGATAAACTGTGGGCCACTCTGCGAAATACACTCAGTAACCTACCTTCATGCCTTTAGGCACTTTTTGTTATTTCGTATTGTTCCATATTCCCTCTGGTATTTAAATAGAACACTGAAACCCATTTATTTAATTTATACTTTTCTACATAATATATTTATTATATTATAGAAGTGGCTTATGCTTTTCATGGTTGTTCAAATAGAAAAGTATAAAGAATTGAAAGTGAAAGAGCAGCCCTTCCTCTCATAGTTCTAAGGGATAGGTAGGCATGGATCTTTCTGGACCAATTTGCATACAGAAGCCTGATGCTGGGGCTGCACAGTGTGGTGTGCAGTGTGCCCACTGGCAGTAGAAGAGATGGATGAAACATTGCTACTGCATGAGTGACACTGTACTTCATCATCAAAAGCCTCAACTTCTCATACATAAAACGAGAAGATTTGGGCTGACCATAACTTCTCTAGGCCCCAAAGCTGAAACTTCCACTAATGTTATAACAGAACCATGTGCACTTCATTTACAATTTTATTCCAAGAGAATTATTGGGAAAAAACAATTCTACTTTCCTTTCTCTTCCTCCTCAATTGAAATAAGCTTGGGAAATTGCATATTATATTTCCAACTTCTAGATTAATAGTATTATAAATAATGCTTGTTCTAAGAAAATCAGCAGAACAGGTGTGGTTTGGTCAATTATCTACTTGGGTGGTTTCGGCAAAATTTGTGTAATTTATGGAATGCTAAATTCTCTTTAAAATTGATCCTTCAAACACATATACAAAATCTGTTCTTAAAATATCAAGGAAAATTTAATACTTTGTGCTAACCATTAACTCCTAAGTTCTCCCCTCATCCTCAAAATCACCCCTCAGGACCAAACAACTATGACAATACTATGACAGTAATTAGTTGAATAATTATTGTAGTTTTCAAAATAAGGAACACTAGAATGTGACAATACAAATACCATGCTGCATTCCAACATTTTTGGAATTAATCAGGAAGAATATAAATAATTAAACTGAAGATTTTCAATGACACGCCCCCCCCCCCTCCAATTTCTGTCAGGTAAATTTGTTTTTTCTTTTTTTTGAAGGGGATTAACATTCATAAGCAGTTAGCACCCTTGACTTATGTTTAAATGCCATGTTTCTAAAGTTCAATTTTAATATTCTCCTGTTAATTTTAGAATAATTAAATACATTTTTAAAATAAAACTACCAAGTGTGGTGAGGTTTTACATCCATTTGAAATCAAAGCACAACATCCATTCATTATGAATTTACCTGTTCTGCACCCTGGGGGAAATCAGCATTAGCTGAGTATATGCATGCCGTCTTGCCTAATCACAAAATTGCACTTCAGAGATAATCACTTAGCATAGGAAAACAAAGTGAATGCTGTAATTCCATTTCATTTAAGTTCTGGAATCAAAATGGACAGATAAGAATAGGAATATTAAAGTGTCTTAGAGATTCCAAGAAGGGAACAATGTGCTATCTGTCAGTCTGTCATAATCAATCAGCCAACCTAAATTAAAACCATATGACAGGGCAACAAACTAAACACAATGGGCCCCTTATACTGGTATTTGTGTCTCTTTGATTTGCTCTATTCACAGCCTATTGTTATACTCCAGTGTGCAGGAGAGGAGAAAATGACATGCTTTCCTTAGTCATTGAGCATTTGAAACAGGTAATTGAGCCCAAAACCCTAATATAATCAGTAGTTCTTTTAAGGTACATTATAAATTGTTGCACAAAATGGAGTAAACTTGTTAGCAGTACAGAAGAAATGAGGCTTCCAAAACAAAATAAATATTCTCTGGAGGTCAAAATTATTTGCATAATAAAATAAAATAACACCAGATCTTCCAAGATTTTCAGTAACTTACTTCTTTTCACTGGCCATTTGGGCAGTTTGAGAGAAACATTAACTCTTTCAGGCAATGACAAGTGGAACTGGTGTAACAGAAAGATGCTTCTGTAAGCATCACCCCATTCAATTCTCCACAAGCAATCTAGGAGGTAGATATCATTACCCCAGTTTTACAGAAGAGAAAAATAGGATGCAGAAATTAAGTCATCATGCTAGGAAACAGAATCTGGACTCTGCCAGTCCTGACACTGGAATCACACACTCTTCTAAACTACTATGACTCAAATGGTTGTATTTATTTAACCATTAAAACATTATAGATTATTAGGTGTGACTTTATTTTATGGATATCTTGGAAAGATTTTTACAAACATTTCAGTTAAGTATAACACATTGCCTATTGTACCATGTGTCCTTACATCAGAGATGTTAAAAATTCTGGGTGTTGAGAAAATGAGAGACTCCACAAAATAAGGTATGGAAAGAAATTATTTCAGTTCAAGATAAATTCTTAAAATATATATCCTGCTATATTCCACATTTACACCCCTCCCCTCTATCAACTGGGAATTAATTTTTTTACAAAAATGAAAGTTAATACTCACTTTATAGCCAGTTGGCACTCTATGTCCACAGCACAACCAGGGTTGCCACTTTGAACTGGTAAATCTGGCCCAAAGCAAAATGTTTTGAAGTTTTTTCAAAGCTCTGAAACCTTGTTGTGGGAATATTTGTTTTTGCCATAGAAACTAGAATACTGAAAGTACCTTTCAGAAACCAGTCTTCCCACACAAATTCACATACACAATGTTTTAAGATATTCTGTGGATAAAAACCCATATCTGCTTTAGCCTACTATGGCTCATCTGCATTCACACAAAGACCTCAACACAAATCATTTGCTATTGCATAAGAGCTCTCACTAGTGAAATGACATTCATAATCAGTTTATTGCATTTGTGAATATCCAAAATTACCAAGAAGTTATTTATATAAGGCACCTATTCTTCTGTAACTTCCACCTACACTCATAGTTCTAAAACCAAGCCTCAAAGGCATTTTCTTGTCTTTCTAAGTCAACTCATGTAGGCCAACAAGTCCTAATAACTTCAAGTATAGAGGTAATTTGTATCATGTTTACTTAATCTATGAAGATATACTAGGTAATGCAGCATATGTTGGGAAGAGAATAGTGACTAAGGAATGTGCTGTTGAGGGTTCAAAGTCAAAATGAAAATGACAGTCCCATCAATAATAATATAAAATGCAGAGATGGAAACAGCAGCAGAAAGGTGACTGAGTGTGTGGGGGTCTGTTAGGGAACACTTTATTGAGGTGGGGTACTTACTGTACAGAATCTCAAAGGGTGAAAAGTGTTTTGAAAGTGGACAAAGGGATAAAGAGGAACCATCGTTAAATAGTCTCATTTTATTTTGTTATGGATAATTTATAGGATTGTTTAAATGTTTCTTTATAATTTTGATGGCATCTTGATACCTCACCTTTGGTGCATCATCAGGAGACTCAGCAAGAGTGCCTCACACTGTCCAAGAGGCATGTGATCAACTCCATGTGATCAGAGCCTAGGTATATGACATGCTTATAGGATTAAGTATGCACACATCTACAAGTCCTCCTCATTACTGAATACACATACCTACACCAGGAGGCTGGTACTGTTTTCCTGCACTAGCCGCAGTCTCTCTAGGCCACCCTGTATCATATTTTCCCTTCATGCAACCATTGTTCAAATTAACTTATATTTCTGATTTTTGTTATACCTGGAAAAATCTAGAGTTGGGAAGGCCCCATAGCTTTCCAACAACAAGAACGCTTAATGGATTCTTGTTGAAATACTTGCAACAGTACCTTTCAGAGATGGTTGGAGAAACAATGAACAGAATCTCCAGATGTTTGACTGAACATCTTTCCAGAAAAACATTAGTGAGGTGCATTGGTGGGAACTTTGGGGGACTGTGAATATATCAACCCCAGGGATCATAGCAGTCAAGAGAAAAAACACAAAATGTCTTTAAATATGTTGATCAGACAGCTCAGAGAGTTCTGGGAAATTATAAGTGTGTGGCCAAAGACATAGAAAGAAAGATAGATAGATAGATAGACAGACAGACAGATAGATAGTCAGTCTCCAAAAGGAATAAAAAAGGTCTCACAAGCCAGACTGATCACATAGTAAAAAGTTATCCTAATAAGCAAAAAGCAGGGTAGTAACCAGATACAGAGATATAAGTGCCCCAGGAACTCTCAGCAGGTTCATTTTCTGAAAGGGAGCATACCCATCAGAGAAGGGGCAGCATGGAGTCAGGCTGAATGCACAGAAATGGCCCTGGCCAGAGACCCACTGGTGGAAGGCTCCTGGAAGAAAGAAGGGAAAGGCACAGGCTCAGAAAAAGCTACAACACAATGAAAGGCTTCCAGCTGAGAAAAAGTTAGGAAGAGAGAGACCTGGCTGGATGCAAACAGAGACAGAAAAATCCCAATAGTTTCTTTTCTATCTTTTCTAACAAGGTAGACAGACCATTTTTAAACTAAAAAGAAGAATAAAGAATGCTCAGAAAGAAAATGAAAAGGGTTGAATGAACAGTCCTAAGAACAGTACTATTCTTCTGTAAGAATAAAAAGTATTTCAGTAAGAATGGAGAAGTTTAGTAGGAGAATAATGAAGAGATTTAGCCCTCCTGAATATCAAAATATTCTATAAAATCATGATATTTAATAATAAATGGTGGCCGTTAAGATGACAGGGGCAGATATCACTAGGAGGACAGAATTGGTAACCCAGAAATCTATCCTACACATGAATTTAAAGTACAATCAGTGCCAGAGGTAAATATCATCTAAAATATAATTCAAATAAGTAACAATTAGCACCCTGAAGGAAAATACAGTGTAGAATTGTATTTCCTATCTTATACTAATTATCAAATGATAAAAAATTTACATAATCAAACCACGTTAAAAGTAGAAGGAAAAAGTGAACAGTTATCAAGTTTATGAATGGAAAACTACTTAGAAAACAACAGAAGTTTGTAAATCTGCAAAGTGATGGAAGAAATCAAATAAGAAAGATCCATCAGACTGATATGTAGCAGGCATCACAAGTTCAATGGCCTAAGAACCATATAACAGCCTCTTTTACTTAGTATAGTTACAGCAGGTTTATTTATAATAATTACATATTCCAGGTCACAGAAAGCTAATTATATTTAATGCTTTCAGGTATATAGAACATAATTACTAACATTCAAGGAGTGATCCCTATGCAATGTTAGAGACTAAGCATGCGGGTGACAAGGCCTCAGTTCCATTAGGAAAATTAAGAAAGTTAATATTCCTGTTCAGAAAGAAAGAAATTCCTTTTCTCCCTTCCTTCCTTCCTTCCTTCTTTCCTTCCTTCCTTCCTTCCTTCCATCCATCCATCAGAGGCAAGATGCAGGATAGTAGGAGTGCTTTATCATAGGGCTAAAACCCATTCAAGAAGTAGTTTAGGATCCACTTATGTATCCAGAGAGCTGTAATTAACACATGAGAGATTCTTTCATTCTTTCTCAGGAAACTGAACTCTGTGGCTACTGTAGGAAAAGGTTTCTAGGGTAAATGGGTTAATATGGACAATTATTATTTGCCAATTAAAGTAAAAAATTTAAAAATAGCTACATAACAGAACTCTACATAACTAAAGGAAGACAAGTATAAAATGGAATTATTTTATGCCATCCCTCTCCATTCAGAGAGGCTGGCCAAAAACAATCCCTTGGCATACCTTTTGCTCCAACCATTCCTGGCATGTGCTTCCCTGAGTTCCACACAAATCCTTGCTTTTGTTTTGCACCCCATGTGTAGCTAATTCCTACACATTCCATACCTCAGCTCAGTGTCACAGGCACTGGGAAGACCCCTGGGATATACCCACCCTCATTTGAGGTAAACTGTCCTCTTCTCTGTTCTATAGCTTTCTGGGCACACTTCTATCATGAGGTGCATTAGTATACTGCCACCTTGCTTATCTGTTCACACCTGACAGAACAGATTGCTGGAGGATGCAGACCACCACTTCTCTGAGCATATATGTACATACTAAAGTGACCAGTTAATGCTCATGGTAGAATGAAGCAAGCCATGCCTTTAAAACTCATGCTGTTCAGCTAAGTTATAAGTTTCCACTTGTCATCGAATCCTAACAATCTGAAAATACAGTGTTTCAAGTTCAAAAGCAAAGTTCATCTGAATCATAATTCAGATGACATTTTAAAAGGCTTCTAGGAATGCTTTCCAGAGATGTCCTCACAAGTGCCTTTTGACTCGAAAGGCAGTATGGTGTAGGTAAAGATAAAAAGCATAGACACAGTGCCAGAGCAGACCTGAGCTCTAATCCTGGTCATAGCAAATGGGTGATCATGCATAAGTGACTTCTCCTCTCTGAGCCTCTGTCTCCCTCCCAGAAAAGCTTGCCTAGTGAAACTCACCCTGTTAGAACATAAAAGAGAACACAAAATTGGACTTATAGGAGAATCTATCATCAAAAGTTCTTAGCAAAATGTTTAAGAGTATGGACTTTGAAGTCAGAAAGACTTAAGATTTAATCCCAGTTGCTTATTAATATTATTTATAATAATTATTGTCATGATCATTAATATTAACACAGGGGAATACTGCCTTTAAGTTTATTACCAATCCAGGACACTTAAAAACTAAGGGTTTTCAAAACTATCATTTGTTCCCTCTAGTAACTATAAAGAGTATCTTTCCTCTCCAAAGGAAATTGCTTTTCTATCTACTGTTCTGGTTAACACTAATTAAATGGAGCTCAGTCTATAGGGCTGTGACTAGTTCCTTCCTTAAAATGAATCAATTAACAGTTGGGAATTGCAGTGGGGAAAGAAGGGTCACCATATCCTGATGTGACTGAATGACAAATGCCACAGCTGGAAAGAGATTAGAGAGCATCTCAGGTCAAGAAAGAACATAAATGGTTGCCCCATGTGTCCAACGTAGAGGACAAAGAAAATTAAGTGAAAATGTCATGGAGTCAAATTCTAGTTAATGAGTACAAGCTCTGCAGGCACCCTGAATAGAGGGAAAGAAAGGTCAAATCTGTTTCTTAGAAAGCTCCATCGTGTACAGAAGACTTTATACCTTTAAAAGGATAATGATCTAATTTACATGAGGAACACCAGCATACAAATTACCCTTTAGACTTCTTATATGAGGCTAGTAGACAAAGACCAGGTGCAGTATTATACAGAAATATTCTGGCGGGCAGCAGGGTTTCTTGGGACAAATAGCATCATTGTTGTCAAATACATTTGCATGTAGAGATGCCAGACTGAGGTTCTGTATGCTTTGCTTCATATTACTTAAGGGCTCACTGTACTTTTTATAAAATCAGATATTTAGTTTTGAGTCACGAACAATAAAACTCTTTAAAGCTGTGACATCAGCTTGGTGTTCCCCCTTCTGAAGAAACCACAGTTCAGCAATTGTTAACCAGTTCCATACCAGCTACCTGCTGCGTCTCAGGGACACAGTGAGGAGGACCCGGTACTGGGTACTGAGGGACTCCCTGCAATCTTTACAATGAGCAAAGATGACTGATTCAGGTAGTCTATTCCGGTTCATTAGAATAGCAGCTTCACTAATTAAAAATCTGAGTCTATGCTTTTTAGTCAGGTTTACTGAAATATAATTTACATAAAGTTAAATTTTGTGATGGCTAAGTTATTTGTAACCTGGGGACTTTATTGTTGAAAACAATTTCCTTTTTAAACAATGGATAGTAGTGTATGACTTTTAGAGTCAGATAACATGGCACCCTTGCTATTTTCACCTACTACTTACGAGCTGCAAGATCTCATTTTTCTTATATTTGAAATGGGTATAATTATTAAAGGATAGTTGTCAGCAGCATTTAATGAGAAAATGTCATACTGTAATAGTCCACTATGGCACACATTTTTATGGTACACATTTTTAAATATGCATGGGTAGATTTATAATAAACTGGCATATAAAAAACTTTGTCATAATAAATGGTTGCTAATACTTTATTTTTCTTATGTTTTTCTACCCTCATGTTATTTACTGATGACACACTATAGTATTTGCAATACATGTTTCTTAGGTAGCTTATTCTGTCCATATCCATTGGAGATCATTTGTTTTAAAGTTATGTATAAATATTACAGGACTGGAACAGTGTGATTTCATGTTTTGCTTATCTTTCATTATTAAGAATAATTCTTAAAATACTATTTATAAAGGGAAAGTCTGTCCTAGCTAACCTTTTAGTAAACATTAACAAGCAGATCATAAGTTGAGAAAAACTACACCCAGGTACTGACTTTTAATTCCCAGTTTTTGTTTGTCTGTTTATTATAAGTTTTTGTTTTTATCCTTCTGAATAGGGCCCATTACCTGGTATTTCATGTACTCAATAGATATTTAATGAAGGATGAATGAATTTCTCTATATTTCTCAAAGAAACATTTTTCATTCAACAAGTATTATTGTTGCCAGGACAAACAAAAGTTTATTTAGCACTTACTATACATGGAAAGCATTAACCAAACATTATGGTGATGATTACTTGGTATGACCTCCACTTATTCAGCTTTCCAAACATTCTTGATGTTTTCATAATTTTCTTGTGTTGGTCTTGTGGTGTGTTTAGGTTCATATCTTTATTTAAAAAAAACCACAGTGGCATAAACAAGAAAAATGTGTTACCCTCTCTCATGAAGAGGTAGGCAGCTCCATGCTGCTTATTGCTGCTCTGGGAACTCAGGTTCCTTCCCTAGATCATCCTGAGACCTCCTTAGTTCTAGGCAGCATGACAGGAAAAAAACAGGAGATCGTATCAATAAGGAAGGTGGAAAAGAATAAATACGGAAAGGCAAACAGTCTCTTTCACAGTTAATATTTGATTGCCTTAATCACCACTGGGGCCAATTAAGGAGTAGGTTTGGCTTTGCTAAGCGCAGGGTACAACTGAGAAAACCAAGATATTTGTAGGAGTAGATGAGGCACAGGAAAATGAATACACAGAATACACAATGAAGCTTGGATTTAAGTGGGGTATGAGCTGGAGAGTTAATTTGGGAACCATCAGCTAACACTAAAAAGCCAGGTGAACCATGAAGTCCTCTAGAGTTTAATTTCTAACATGGTGTCTTCTAGTCACATGTGGCTTGTTACCATTTAAGTTTATTAGATTTAATAAAATTAAAAATTCAGTCCCTCAGTCACACTACCTACAAGTTCTCAAATGCCACATGTGACCAGTGGTTACCACATTTGAGAACACAGAACAAATTTCATGATTGCAGAGAGTTGCAGTACCTGGCATGCTCAAGGGAGATAGTTTAGCAAAGAAAAGTGGATCCTGGTCTGGTATAGCAGATAGTAAGTAAGTATAGAAAAATCAGTATCTAAGTTAAGTTTCATTTACGACTGTTTTATTACTACTACACTTACTAACATAAGCTGATATTTATTGAACAATTATTTTAATCAGATTTAGTGCAAAATAAAATATTATCTATTGTACTTAACCCCCAAAACTCACAAAATAAGTACTATTATTATCCTCATTTTATAGATTATTGAACTGAGGCTTTGAATGTGGACAAAACGGGCTACCAAAAAATAGTAGGTAGGTTCTGGAGAATAATGTGGATCAATCTGAATCCAAACCTACATATGCATATTCCAAGTAATATTTCAAACATATTAAGTTTGACTTTTCTTATTCTTTTCCAGTATTGCTACTTCATTTTCATGTTCTGTGGTGATATTTCATTTGCCAAGAACTTTTTGAATAAAATTGAATACAGTAATAATACAGGAAGCTCATTATGTTTCTTAACTTCGGTCTGTGTCTCATATATTTAAACATGATGCTGTTGATCAGTTGGCTAATTCCCTATTATTTTTATTTTTTTTTCCCTATTATTTTTAAAAGGGTACTTTTACTTTTTAAATATTTTCCTCTAATTTTTTATTGGTTATAATTAGTTACACATAACAACAGAATGTATTTTGACACATCATACATAATGGAGTATAACTTCTCATTCTTCTGGTTGTACATGATGTAGGGTTACACTGGTTGTGTATTCATATATGCACATAGGGTCATAACTTCTGATTAATTCTATTATCCTTCCTATCCTCATATCCCCTCCTCTACCTCATTCCCCTCTGTCTAATCCAAAGTACCTCTATTCTTCCCTTTTTAAAAAAAATTCATATATATATATATATATATATATATAT
>NW_025999900.1:29082214-29144790 GCF_001458135.2 Marmota marmota marmota | reverse complement strand
TTTTTTTTTTTTTTTTTTGGTGGTGGTAGTGGTGCTGGGGATTGAATCCAGGGACTTGTGCCTCCTAGGCAAAGCTCTCTACCAACTGAGATATATCCCCAGCTACAAACCACCTATTCGGGAGCAGAAATTCTTGACCAAGGCTGTGCATTAAAATCACCTGGGGGCTTTAAACCAACAGAAGGTGTTTGGATCTAATTTACAGAGAATCTGATTTTATTGTTCTGACTTGAAACATGAATATAGGTTTTTCATAACCATCATGAGTGATCAGGGTTAAGAAGCATTGCTTGATAGTAACCTCACCGGTTTTCATAGTTCCCCCAAAGTCAATCAATTAGTAAGGACTTAGGGCCTACCATAAGTTCCCTGTTGTTTAAGGTATTAAGACATGATTCCCGTTCATAATTTGCTAAATAGGAAAACAGTATAACATTATATGCAATAATTTTAAAAATATCAAAAGACACCCATGATTTAGAGTTGAATTGTGTAATGACAATCAGTAAAGGCTGGCTGGGTAAAAAACACATGCCTGAAGTTGTGTTTCAAACTATGGGTGAGAATATTCTAGTTTGATATAAGCCAATGAAGAGGAATCTATCTGGAGTAGAATTCTCCATTGTCCTGGCATCATTTACCAACTGATCAGTGTTAGCCTGTGTATTAAAAACCCTGCCTTGCATGGTCAATGCCTGTGAATTCAAAACCCTGACTTCTACAGTCAATGCTGTGAACATCTCACATAGCAACAGGAAAGAATGATGACAGAATACAGATCATCCTTTGCCTAGAATCTCTACAGTACTTAGTTGCTCAGATAACCAAGGGGGAAAAGTGCAGCCATGATTGTTTCCTGTCTGAATTGCAACATCAATCTGTAAGTAGTTCTTCGCTCTTAGCCAGCATGGCATGAAAGATTGCATAAGACAGCAGAAAGTCTGCTGTCAAATCTATGGTTATGGTCTATTACGAACACCATTTATGGGAGCTGACTGTCCATCCTAGACCCTAGTGAAACTGATCCTAAACACCAAGAAACAAGCCTACATCCAGCTGAGTCTATTAGATGAGAATCACTGAACTTTAAACCAATGGGACTTACTTGGTATCACTTTCTGCTTTTATAAGAAATTCTTGAGCTCTGAATTCAGCTTGTCCTGGGTACACCCAATCAGAAGAAGGAGAAGCTCCAAGCTATGACCTGATGGTCTCTAGGAGGGGGAAAGGCTACTGCTTCTAGAAAACCTTAGCACCTCAGTCTATTTCCATGATCAAGTTATACTATAAGTAATGGTCATTTTCCATAGTACTCTCCAATCTGTTGTGGCAGCCAATAGCTTAGACCACTACCCTCATGAACTTGACCCGTATCTTGGTGTATGGATTCAGCTTGATATGACTGTAGTCACCTTGAGTAGGCACCACTATAATTGACCCTTAGTCAGATTTTCCTGCATAGTTTTCCAACATACTACAGATAGAAAAAATATATATATTAGAGTGGTATATAGAGCTTTACAACTAGACCTTGGCACCAGAACTTTGCCTGACTCTTTGATATTAGTTTACGATAAACCAGGTACATTCTGACTTGGGTGAAGACAGTTTTGTTGTAACCAATGTAAACACTCTTCCTTTTGACCTAATGTGGGGATCCACTCGGTCTTGCAGCCTCCCAGGACCATGCTTCCATCAGTAACTTCCCAATAAATTGTATTCATGCAACCGTAGATCTGTCTGCCTTTCTTCAGTTTCACAGCATATGCCAGGACCAGAAATATGCAGCTTTGTTACATGGCTGTATAATAAAGATAGCATTAAAGTACATAGGACAGTTCTAAGTCATGGCCAATGCTGTGGCTCAATAGCACAGGCTCTGAGGGAGGTCTGGACATAAGCCTTGTTTTTCATCACTCATCCACTAGGTGGCCTTAGATGAGTTGCTAAACCTGTCTGTGCTTTGGGTCCTTCATCTTACAAAGGAGTTGAGAATAATAATAGAACCTAATTGGTTTTGAGGTTTGAATGAGTTCTTAGAACAACTGTGCCTGGAAACCAGCAAAGAAACAGTAAGTATAAGCTATTATTTTTCTGTTATTGTTGCTTGCTACCTTTTTCTTTTGTTTCTCCCTTTCTCCACTTCTTCCTTCTTCCTCCATTTTTTTAAATTCCTTCTTCCTTCCCTCCTTTCTTCCTTTCTTCCTCTCTTTTCCTTTCTCTGTGTGTACATTTCTATATGCACATGCCTAATAGCATTATAGTAAAATCGCCCAAGATCCATTCTATATCCTGCACACAAAAATTCAAGACCAAATTTCATGAAAATCATCCTCAGAACACCCACCAGGGATTAAAGAAAAGAAATTAAATTCTTGCTATTCAAAATGAGGCCCGTGGGTCTATAACATCAATATCACTTGGGACTTCATTAGAAATGCAGGATCTCAAGCACCCATGCTCCCTCTTGAGACTTGCTGAATCAGAATCTCATTTTAACAAAATAGCCTAGAGATTTAAATGCATATAATAAGATTTGGGATTTTTTAAAATGATAAACTGTGCATTAATTCTATCAAATTTTGGGGATCTTTGAATATGGTGAAGTATTCTGGATATGGAATGGACATGAGTCTTTGGGAATCAGAGAGAAAAAAGGACAATGCAGTCCCCCCCAAAGATGTCTAAACATAAACTCCCAAACTTGTGATATATGACGACAAAAAAATAAAGTAAAAGAGGAATTAAAGCTGCTATTAAGATGAACTTTGAAATGGAGATTATATTTGGGTTATCCTGGTTAGCACAATGTCATCACAAGGTCCTTAAATGTGGAGCATTGAGGCAAAAAGGTCAGTCAGAACAATTTAACCAGCCACAGCTGACTTTGAAGATGGAAGGGGCCATGATCCAAGGAATGCAGGCAGCCTCTAGAAACTAAAAGGAACAAGAACATATTCTTCCCTAGGACCACTGTAAGGAATTGTGTCTCTTGGCAACATCTTAATTTTAGCCTAATGAGGTTCATTTGAAGTCTGGCCTCCAGAATTACAAGATAAATCTGTGTTGCTGTAAGCCACTAAGTCAGTGATGATGTGTTAAAGCCACAAAAAAAAAATAAAAAATAATAATAAAAATAAAAAGCCAGTTATGGTAGCATTTGCATATAATCCCAATGGCTCAGGAGGCTGAAGCAGGAGGATTGCAAGTTCAAAGCCAGCCTCAGCAACTTAGCAAGGTTCTAAGCAACTTAGCAAGAGGCTGGGGATATGGCTCAGTGGTTGATTACCCCTGAGTTCAATCCCCATTACAAAACAAACAAAAAATACCCCCACACAGCAGAAGGGCTGTTTATTTCAGCTTAGATTTATAGAATTCTATATACTGGTATTTAGGGACAAATATCCTGCTACAAATAAAGTATTTCTTCTTCTTTTTCTGCTCCCTTACATGTTTTCTGACTTTCAAAACTGGGGAGGCCAATGTGTTTAAAAAAAACACCAAACTTTAATATAGCTACCACCCTCAAATTTTCCCTCAGTAAAACTTAGCTTTCTTGTATTACTTTCAAGCTGGCTTCTTGACTCTTTATGCCTTCTCACGAAAATGAGAATATTAAAAAGTTAAAGGAAAAAAAGTTAAAAAGTTAAAGGAAAAAGAAAAAAAGAAGATAGAGAAAGGTGGATTTCTGGGGTTATTCTGCTTCTGAGTAATCACAGGTTTATCACAAGTGTCTATAACAGAGATGAATAAAATTGTCACACTGGGAGAAGGGAAGATGAATGGGCTGAGTCATTGGTGTAATGTCCACATGGAATGAACCCTGTTCTTCCCAAGCCAATTAATACAGATTGGAATAAATATATGGCAAAATCACACTCTCCATTGCAGTCTAAGGAAAGTGAACAAAACAGAGACATTAAAACTGAAATTATTAAAAGGACATTTAAATATGTTAAGTAATTATACATGTAATTGTACATGTAAATATTTTTAAATAAAGTAAGAAAAAAAACTATCACTAAGAAATACTTCCCTTTTGTCATAATTATATTATCCTGTTTAAAAATCAAACCTGCCCTCATGGATCATAGTTTTAGTCTGTACTTTTGATTAAAATAGGAAATTTATATTCAAGAATTCATATACTTAATGGTGAAAAGCTTTTAAAAGGATTAATGCAAGTCAAAAGTATGCTGAGAAAATGAATAGTTACACTTTCAAAATTGCCAAGTATAGATGGTAATTCTCAATTACACTACCAGTGCTATTCTCCATAGCAAAATAACTATACTGAACCTAAAGAAAATGAGCACAAGAAAGTGAGAACTAGCAAAATGGACATGTGTGACTAAATATAATTTGATATCTACCGAATTATAAGTTGTGTTTTTCTGTGTGTGCTAGTATTCCTATAATAAGAATTTAGGTATACAATTTGACTTAAAGTTCTTTATTGTACCAGATCATCTAAAAATGCAAATATTATTTAGGGAAATATCAATGTGGTTTGGTAACTGTTACTTACTCATTTATTTAGCATTTATTTAGCTTCACTTATTCAGTTAAAGTGAGGATACTGAGCTAGAAACATTGGTAGAAGACACACATTAGAAGAATTTCCCTAATCTCTATTTCAAATTCTTAAAAAAAAAAAAAGTCTACTTGTGCCTAAACATACAGGTTGAATTCAGAGTCTCTTTAAAATAATTTTACTTCCTTTGATAACTCACCAATATTCTAGAAAAATTGCTTATCTTTTATGTAATTAGTACCAGGCTAATCTTCCTGGAATACTACTTTCATCAATATTCCTCTCTGTTTTACTAAATAGCTTTATAGTTCATGCTAGATTATTTATTCAAGAAACATTTTTATTATAGCTACAGTCTTGGGAGGCAGGCAGGGAAGAGGTGTTGAGGATGCCAAGAGAAAGAAGATAAGGTGTTCTGGGAGCTTATGATCAAGTAGAAGATATCAAAGGTGTATAAACACAAAGATAAGTAGAACAGGACAAATACTCTAAGAGTGGAGATTCAAGTAGAATTTTGCATCTCAGTTGGGTCTTAAAATGTAAATGTGATGTTTAAAATGAGAAGTTGGGAGGAGGCAGCCTCTCTAAAACAGACAGAAATGCCCAGAATCAGAAAGCAAAGGGCAGTTCTAGGAGTGTCAGTAATTCAGATTGGCTGGAATGTGTAATACCCAAATGTTATGTGCAAAAGTGTTCCAGGAAGAGAAGGTGGGTAAGCCAGAGCTGGGGTAGAGAGGCCTGGTTGCCTGCTTAGAGAAACCATATTCAGCACTGTGTTAAGGAGGTAATGCAGGATTCTGAGCAGGAGTGGTATCAGACAGAGGCCAGATTTCTGGAAGATTGACATGCAGGATAGACTGCAGTTAGAATACACTGCAGAAGAATAAAGGCACTAGTGAGAAAGAGTTGTGGGGTTTCCATGTGAGGTTGTAGCAGTGGAAAAAAAGGACAAAATATAAACATAAGCTATAGATGTGACAACTCATGTGATGAGAAGGAATATAGAAAAGTAGTCGATAGTGACTCTGAACCCTTACCACTGACTGCAAACCAGGTGGCATCATTAATGAGGACAGACCAAGAGCAGCAAGTGTGAGCTGAATGGAGGATGATGGGTTCTCTTCTAGACAGGCTGAGCTAGAGTACCAATGGACATCCAAGTAGAAAAAGCCAGCAGTTGGTTAGAAATACACTTCAGCGAGACCTCAGGGGACAGACTGAGACTGGAGAGGGCACTGCAGATTTCTTAAAGTCATGGGTATGAAAAAGTGACAAATGGAAGGAGTAAAGAGCCAAGTGGAGTTTTTCTGAGGAATAGAAGAGCCATTGACAAAGGGGAGGCACGAATTCAAGGGAAGATAAGAGAGAAGAAATGTCCAAATAGGAGTTTTAAAAGCACTACCAAATGCTGAAAAAATGAATGTTGAGTAGAATGTGAGCTGAAAAATAATACACAACATTTACTATACATGTAGAATATATGAGGTGTGATGTTAAACATTTTATATGGATGATTTTGCTTAATCTTGACTCCAGAGCACAGCAAGATTGATTCTAATGTTATCATTTTCAATTAACAACGGAGAAAACTAAGGCTTAGGAATTTAAGGAAATTGAGAATATAATGTAAGTATTGGCAGGACAGGGGTGTGTGCAGGTGGGGCAGTCTGACCCTACTGACCATTTTCTTGCAATTAACAAACCTTTTTTGCCCAACATCCAGATGTTGTGAATTTCCTTATCTGAAAAGTCCTTCACATTCCTCAAAACTAGCCCCTAGACCCCTATTCAAGAATCACTGTTTCCAGGAAGTCTCTCTGACCTCCCAATGTCTTTAGAATGTCTACAGCATTTGACATTTGACATGTCTCCAAGATACAGGGGACCATGTAGTTGCATTTAATACCAAGCATTAGGCACCAACAACTTAAGAGCATTGTTCTCTCATCAACCAAGCCAGCTAGTTCTTTCAGACAGAGGTGCATCACCCTTTATCTTTCTTTTGTATCCAACATAGCAGTGGGTGGCAAGAAGGGGAATGCTGTACCCAGGGAGAAAATATCTGTTATGAGTCAACCTGTGTCTCCAGACTCTAAAAGAAACCAGGGTGAAGCAGGTAGACATGCCCTCAGTTTACCAAGATGATTCTGAAAGAACAAAAGGACATTCCAGCATGCCAGACGCGCAGGCCTGAATGAACCAGGACTAGGAAGGCCAGACACTGCTCACTGGTGGGGCTGAGGCAGGTTGTTCTGAGCCAAAATTCTGAAAATACACTTGGCTTCTCCTCTAGTAACACACCCCTGAGATTGTGAACAAATTAAGGCATACATTGTTTTTCCAATGGATTAAAAATTTAAACTTATTTTATAAGACTTTTTTGCCTCTCATGCTTTGATTTCTAAATTCTGGGGGAAAAAAATCCTGCTTTATAGGAGGTATCCTACAAAAAGCATCTTTCAAATAAAGTTTTTCATTTTGTTTTTTGATTAAAAAAAAAAAAGAGTCCTTCTTTGGAGTAAAGTTTAGACAAACTCCAAAGTGTAAGCTATTGGATTCCTGGGCTTGGTCCATTTGGCAGCATTTCTCACGATGCACAGCTGATGTGACTTCTTCCTGTTTCCCATTAAAAGTGCAGCCCATTCTTCAGAAGTCTGATGGCCATTAGGGTCATGAACACCTAATTTTATACAGCGCATTCATCTAATTTCATGACTGCTGTGATGTTTGTCTTTCCCCACTTTGAGTGCTTCTTTTCAACTTGTTTAAACATGACCCACAATCCAAATGCATTTCAGGGAGTGAATGCCAAATTAAATGTACTTGAAAGCACGGTTCCTCTCATCAAACCTCCATTGGCAGTTCAACCAAACTCTACTCTCATACTCCCAAAAGACAGGACAGCATACCCAAGCACCTGAACAGTTGCATTTCAGTGAAGAAAAAGAAAAAGAAAATAAAAGAAAGAAAAAGAAAAGAATTGGAAGGTGATTTTGCAAACTCCATTAGGACAAGCAGAGAATTTCATTCAATTTTGGCTTCACCTTGTTCAAGAAAACCAAATTGCATAAAAATGTGAATGATTAAAACTCTGAACCATATCATATACACTCTAACATATTTTCCAATAAAGATGATAAATCTTTGAGGACAAATATCATCCTTTATGGAGTTTTAGTTTTGATATTTTATCAAGATAAATAATTATAACACAAAGAATAAGCAGAAGATATATCTCTGTGTGTGTGTGTGTGTGTGTGTGTGTCTTTTCTATGAAACACTGGACCAGCTAACTATAACTCAAGTTCAGATGTTTAGGCTTAGGAAAAAAAAACATTTCTATTTTGGACTGTATAGCTCTCATCAGCATTTAGTTTTAGAAATAGAAACTTTTTTAACTCAGAATTTTTAACAGTAAGACAGATTCTCATTTTGATGATGACAGCTGATTTGGGGGAAATGTTTATTTCCATTTTAAAGTCTTCAAAGATGCACATATAATAACTTTCCATAGTAACAGCATTACAAGGGGGGAAGACACAATCCATGTTGGATTTGGTTTGCACAATTCTTATAAAAGATTGCCTAGTTTTCTTTGATAGTTTTGTGAAACAGGAGGCAGAGGTCCTGTCCCAATGGCAGGTTGAAAGCTTTCCTCCTCTAATTTGGACCATTTTTTCCCTGTTTGAATAGGGAGTGTGCACACAATTCAAGGGGTGAAGCACTTGTTTGATATGCCTGATGTGACTGGATGGATTTGCAAGACCAAGATTCTCACACCTGGTCTAGGATGACCTTTCAGAAGAATGATGTAGAGTGTGGTCATTTGGGAGAGGATCGGGGGGCTATCGGCTGCTGCTCTGCTCTGCATTCTGGAATGTTACCCAGAAACTCTTGTCACTCTAGTGTGACTACCGTGCTGCTTCTGCCTTCACACTCAAGGTGCTCTGTTTACCACTTCTGATGACTGAAGCATTTTCCCATTGTCATACTATGATCCATGTCTAAGTAATCTCCCTTGTACCTGTTGCCTTATCTTGATACTGCCAGTTTTCCTTCCAGAGGTTCACCCATAGATAGTAACCAGGGGTCAGGTCCTTGCTATTGTGTGATATATATTCTATTCTAAAGAATGAGTTCTTGGATTCCAGGTTGGGGTTTTGCCAGTATGCCACATAATTCTACTAGCCATTTACCAGCTGTATGACCTTGGTTGAATTAGTAAACCTCACTACACCTCAGTATCTCCATCCATGAAGTGGGAATGAAAATCACATTATTTATCTAAAGATATAATGGGAAGAAACCCATTATTAGTCTTGCTATTCTCATTACCTGAAGCTAGACAGGGCTGACCCTGATCACAGCACAGAATTTGCCACCTATTGACTTTGACCACATACCACAGTTTTGTAGTCAGAGCCTTCTTCTGTCTTATTTCTAAAGCTCAACCTCCATAGTCTGTCTTTGACTATCCCTCTTCCCTGTCCAGGTTCTGTGGCCTGCTAGCATGAAATTCCTCTGGCAGACAACATTCCCAGGTCAGCCACCCAGATTCTATTTCATGAGTCTTGGTCACTGCAGAATACTTCTTTTCATAACATGGACTTTAATACAATTATGAGAAGTAGTCTTAAAAAAGCACACCCTAATCTCTTAATGATGATATAACAGAAGAAGCAAAGTGCCTCAAGTTATTTCTGCAGTTGTGTCAAAGCCCAGTTGAAACCAGCGGTCTTCAGACTTTTGATGGGAGGACAAACTGGTTGAGATTAGGAGTGGCAAGAAATGGGGAAAATGAGAAGGGCATGCTTACCTCTTCACAACAGGCCTACGGGCCACATATTACCTGGGGCTCCAAAAAGTCTGCTAATTTCTTCAAGGTCAGTAGCATGAGGCCAAAGCTCACCTAAGACTCCAGCACAAGTTATTACAGAGACAATTCAGCCCCTGCCAGCTGCAATGGGACCCTGAATGAAGGGAGTCCTTGCTTAGGGTGAAAAAGCAGTCTTTAGTTCCCACCATCATTCTCACACACCATTGAGCACTCCACGATCATCCACATACCAGAATTCTCACTGTTAATGTGTATTTATGTATGTCTTCTAATCATCTTTCCTGTTACAAAGTAATTGCTTAACAACCGAATGCTACTATCAACCACATCTGGGAAGACAATTCACCCACACCTGGTGCTCAAAGTCTGTCACTGAAATTGGTAGATGAACATTAGGCAGGCCCTCAAAGCATGTAACCCATTTACTGTCTCGAAAATCATCTCATAATCATAGCTTGATTTTGTCTGTCTCACATTTTTATTAGTTTCCTATTGCTGCTATACCACAAACTTAGTGCCTTGAAATACCACTTATTATTTTACAGTTCTGGAAGTCAGAAGTACAAAAGGGGTCTCAGTAGGCTAACATCAAACTGCCAGCAGCCAGTATTCCTCCTGGAGTCTCTAGGAGAGAATCCAGTTTTCTTGCCTTTTTAGCTTCTACATTTCTTGGTTCATGATCCATTCCTCCATCCCTGAAGACAGTAACATGGGCCAAGACCTTTACATGCCGCCATCTCTCTCTTCTACCTCCCTCCTTTTACATTAATGGATCATTGTAAATATTTGAGCCTATCAGGATAATTTCCTCATCTTAAAATCATCTCATTTGCAGCCTGAATTCCATCTGTAATCTTAATTCTCCTCTTCCACACAAGCTGACACATTCACAGGTTCCAGGTTTAGGACACAGACATCTCTGGACAACCAACATACTGCCCACCACACAGCTTTATGAGGCAGGTGGAGGAGGATGTTTCTGTAGTATAGATCAGGAAAATGAAATGAGAGTAATTAAATCACTTGCCCATGGCATAGTTACAATAGTTTTACTCTGCAAAATCTAGTGGCAAAGCCAGAATTATATAACCTAGTTATAGTGATGTCCAGTGCGCTAGACGGGTCCACCCTCTATGACCTCCTTTGTCCTTAAATTTTAAAATACAGATTCCCTGCTTCGCACTTTCTGAATGTGATCATTTACTCCTGTGGTTTAATAATCCTAAGAATGTTTATACTTCCTATAACTATCTCCATCCCCAAATATGTCATGAGTTGTAAATCTGTATAACTAACTACTTATTACACAGTTTATCTGTTCAGTTCAAAGGAGCCTAAAATGTAATATATTCAAAACCAAACTCAGCAACTTCTCCACAAAACCTACTGCTACACCCAAAGTTCTTATTTTAATTCTGTCATATAGCTCACACTCCAAAACATGGATGTCCTCCTTGACTTTACCTCTCTTCTGTCTCCAAATACTCAATAGCTAGCTCTTGTTCTTCCTAAAATCTACCTACTTTTCTCCAATTCTATTACTATCATTTTTTACCTGAATGTCTGCTTCATCATCTCTTTTTTTCTACCTTAAGTCTTGGCTCCTTGCTCAATCTATTCCCAGAGCTGTCATAAGTCAATGGAATGCTTGCATGAATGATGGCATGGTCCTTTATATTACCCTCAAGCCCACCCATCTATCTAACCTCATGTCTCTCTTCTACTCTTGAACTCCTGGCCCCAAATTAAAGTGTTTATGTACATGCACCAAGATGTGATCTAATTCTAACATACTCCCTTTAGAGCAAGGCCTTTCTGAGAGCATATGGTTCATAGTGAACTCAACAGCTCAAGATTCATATTTCCCGATAGCCAAAAAAGTTTTATTCGTCTAGATAGTATCTTGCAATGGAGCTGGTACTCTGAAGAGTAGAATTTGGTGGCTGAAAGGGTAAAAAAAATGATAATGTTCACTTTTTTTTTAGCATTCATCGTTTATATAATTAAGGATCTCCTCAATTTGTCATTGCCATATCACAGAATCTGATGGTATATTCAGAATGGTCTGAGTTAGAATACAAGCTATGGAAACTTTCAAAACTTTCAAATTTTCAAAACTTTCCTTTCCCAACTACCACCTTTATTGAAGAGACAGAACCCCTCCAGGGTTTTTGAAAATGCACACATATGGTTATAGGTAGCTGCTTCACCAGAGCAAAGAGCACACTAAGCCATCATATTTATGTATAAATCCAATGTTTTAAATGGGAAACATAACCCACAGAGCCAACCAAGCTTGGAGTACAACTTAAATATTTCAATCATTCTGTGCTTGAAATAAATTATTTAGAATTTAGTTCCCTTACAAATATTTGGATGGGACATTTTAGAAATGCAAAAATCTCGCAAAAAAATGTTCAGCATCTCTAGCAATTAGAAAAATGCAAATCAAAGCTACTCTAAGATTTCATCTTACTCCAATAAGAATGGCAATTATCATGTAACAAGCAACAATAAGTGTTGGTGAGGTGTGGAGGAAAAGGTACACTCATACATTGCTGGAGGGATTGCAAATTGGTGCAACCACTCTGGGAAGCAGTATGGAGACTCCTTAGAAAACGTGGGATGGAACCACCATTTGACCCAGCTGTCCCACTTCTTGGTCTATACCCAAAGGACTTTAAAATCAGCATACTATAGTGACACAGTCACATCAATGTTTATAGCAGCTCCATATACAATAGCTAAACTGTGGAACCAACCTAGGTGCCCTTCAATAGATGAATGGATAAAGAATCTGTGGCATACATACACAATGAAATATTATTCAGCATTAAAAGAGAATAAAATTATGGCGTTTGTAGGTAAATTGATGCAGTTGAAGAATAAATGCTAAATAAAATGAGCCAATCCCAAAAAAACCAAAGGCCAAATGTTTTCTCTGATATATGGATGCTGATCCATAATGAGGGGAAGGTGCTAGGGAAGAATGGAGGAACATTTGATTGGGAGTGGGAGAGGGGAGGGGGCATGAAGATAGACAAGATGGTGGACAAGATGGACATTATTACCCTATGTAAATGTCTGATTGCACAAATGGTGTGACTCTGCATTGTGTACAGCCAGAGAAATGAGAAGCTGTGCTCCATTTGTGTACAATGAATTGAAACGCATTCTGCTATCATATATAACTAATTAGAACAAATTTAAAATTCTCTTCAAATGGAGTTCACAACACTTTCCAGTCTTTTTAAAAATTATGCTCAAAAGAAAACACAGAGATTTCTAGCAGGCTTTAGTCCAAATGTACCTGTTAGGTTATTATATTCCTGCTTTTAAATCTCTCCATGTACACAGTTATATTTTAAAAAATGCACCTAGAGTATCAGATTATCTTACATGTGACCTCAGTTGCACTGTAAAAGCAAGAGAATCTATGACTTAGTTGCTAGATTTTAATTAAGCACAACCCCCCAAAATGGCCATTTTATGGGGTTGTTTTTAGGAAAAGGATTGTTTTTATTTAAAATAAGAAGGGAAATGACTGCAAAAATTGGGTGGCCACAGGGACTTACAATGTTTGATAAGTGGGGGCAACTGGAATATTATCCTTTTATGATTCAAGTTTAGTTTAAAAGAAAATTACTGAAAACATCACGCACAGAATTTTTTTTTAAAAAATAAGGACGTTAGAGATCTGATATAACACTCGTTTGCACCCTCATCATTCCACAATTCTGACTATTCTACTTCCCACACACTTAATTCACCTATTCTTTCCCTCTGTCCTTTCATGAAACTATCATCATTTCCTTATAGGAAGATGGTAAGTAGAATTTTATGACTTTGGAAGTTATTTGAGACATAATTTGGCCAAATAACCACAGTGGTTTTCTCTGCATTGGCTAATATTGACTCATTCCAAACTAACTAAATTGTACATGGTAACAAATAAGCTGATGCAAAAAGATAAAGTGCAGGCCATGGGTAATAGAACAACCACCCTGTGGCCCTGTCATTTGTTAAACTGCTGCTCAGTAATACAATGCAGGTATTTTGAAATCTGCTATTGGGTAATGAATTTGGGCACATTTATTACAAATGAGAAACCTCTCTTATTTACTTAGACAACGTCTGGAGAACACCTGGGCTCTCACTAACTGATTAAGCCCTAGAGATGTTGTGAGTCCTGTTGTCATGGCTTAATGTTGATATTCAGGAAATACCTCCTGTAAGTCAGAAAGTTGGAACTTCATGTCCTCAGGCTCTAAAGGCCAACAGGGCTGAATCATGGTGGCCAATGGCTGTTGAGAATTCAATTAAACCTCATATTCTTTGTTGCAATACTGGATAAAGTCCATTTATTTTCTCATGGTATAACGAATATAAAGTCTGAGAAATCCAGAAACCCATGTAAAAAAATAGCAATGACTCTAACAAATACCTTGTTATTGAGATTATTGGAAAGTATAAACTGCTTTATTATAAATTGTTATCAGTAAGAAAGGAGTTTTCATGGAGTTACTTGTGAATTTCAAGCAGAAATTCTATTCTTCCACAGACCTAAATTGCTACATGACATCCAACAAAAGCAAATATTAATTCTGTGTTTTAAATCCTGGTACCGTTTTCCAATCCATATTATCTTTTGAGGTGAAATCACTCTTTAGAGAATGAAGACCTCAGAGGTAACCTCTGCAGCATCGTTCACAGAATATACCCAGATGGCTCCCTGCGATTGGGCATCACTCTACCCAGAACAGAGCTTACTCCAATGTGGACACTTCTTTCAATAAGACTTTTTCCTTAGACTAAACCAAAATATGCCTCCTATAAGTCTCACTTATTCCTACTGGAGTTATAGAGGAAAATCTCATCTGTATTTCAATCAAAAAATCTTTCTTATATAGTGCATCTGTGCATCCAACCTCATGGGAACTACCTACCTTCTACCACCTGATTCTCCACCTTTTCCAGGAGGAAACTCTAGACCTTCAGCTATTCTTATAAACCATTTTTCCAGGCTCTCACCATAAAAGCAGCTCTATCTAGAAGACTACACTTTATTAAAACTATGATAAAGATATAATGCCCCAAACTGAGAGTAATACACGCAGAATATAGTAAGATTGTCATCCCCTTTGTTCTTTGGTAACAAAAGACCACTATAATTTTATAGATAGACATGTCAAACTGGTCATTCATACACAATATGTCTCAAGTAAACCCACTATTTATTTGTCATGCATTTTAGCTAAAAAGTTAACTTGCCCAAATATGAGATAGACTCAACTCGGCTGAACAGAAGTTTATCTGTGAAAGATGAAATTTCTTCTAGACCATTTCTCAATGATCTCGCAGTAAATGGATGAACAGGCTATATTTTTAATAACAACAAACGTTTATAGAATTCATATGTTCTAAAAGGTATGAGGCACTGAGATAATACAGTGAAATATAATAATTTCTTTTATTGTGGAGACTGCATTCTAGTAGAGGACATAAGAAATGAGCTAGATTAATAAATCATACACCAGGTTAGGAAGTGATGAATATATAAGAGAATATGAAAAGCAAAGGGGGCAAATAGGAGTGATAAAACATGGGGCAATGGGAAGTATCAGGGATTTTCAGATAGAATAATTTTGACAAAAGTGGATAGGCAAGACTCACTGAGAAGGTGCTGTCTGAGTAAGGGTAAGGAAATGAAAGAGTGCATTGAGCAGATATCTGGGGCAAGAACATTCCAGGTAGAAAGATTAACATGCAAAAGACCCAGAGGTAGTGGCAGACTTGGTATGTTCAAGGAATAGTCTGGAGGCCAGTGAGCACACATGGAGTCTCCAATGTCACAGACCTATTAGAGCTGCTAATGGGTATAATCATGGATGAGTAAAATGGATAGTTTTGGGGAAAATTTCAACAAAATGGTGATATAATCCAACTTAGAATTTGATAAGATCATCTAGCTGCTATACCACGAGTAGACTCCATGGAGTCAAAAGCAGACACATGTGACAGATGGTGCCAGCTTGGGCCAGAGTGAAAGCAGTAGGGAGAGGGAGAAGTGATCAGTATCCAGATCTATGTTGAAGAAGGAATCAGATGTGACCCAATAACAGAGAAGATTTACAGTAAGAAGGAGAGAAAGCAAAAATGACTCCAAATTTGCAGACAAAGCACAGAGTTTCCATTTACTGAGATGGGAAGAGTCTGGAAGTGAGTCTGGAGGAAACCATGCAGATCATGGTTTTGGACATGGTACCTTTGCAAAGCTTATTGTACATATCAAGTAGAGGGAGATGCTGAGTTGAGAGGCAGCTATGAGAGTCTTATTTCAAGGAAGACATTTTGAAACCAGAAAAAGCCTACATGAGTGTTCAAGGAAATATCAGAAAAGAGGAAAAGTGACAGACAATGGAAACTGGCAAAAACTACATCAGAATCTTAAAAAGGATTAGAACAGGAAAATGAGAGAACAATAAAGACAGAATATAAATTTCAGATTGGATCATCAGAGAGATGGAGTGAATTTAAGTGAAAAAATACTGAATGGTTGATCAGTTTGAGCCAGTTGGAGGCTCACTGTCTTAGTGGTAAGTCTTCCATCAGTGCTCTTTGGTTTAAACTAAAAGGTAATGCAATAGCAGCTCATAAAGCATCTTATTTTCATCCAAGCACTTGTGAGAATAGCCCAGGCTAGCCTAAGAGGTTAAAAAAGTGAGCTGAACATTATGCATATAGATCACTGATTAACAGGTTCAGGTTCAATGCCAGTAAAGTGTCAAGCAATGATCCAGAAAGTCATGCACTTGGCATTATACATCTTCTTTTGATTTTTTTCAAGTCAGTATCTTGGATGAAGAGACATGATGCTTGGCTATAAAATTTGAAGTATACATAAAACTAGGAAAGGACAATTATTTATGAGACTTGAAAATCAGGTTACCCAAGTTTTGAAATAAAAATTAAATTACAGACAAAAGCTGATTCCATTGTCTCCCATTTCTTATCAGGTTCGTACTTTGAAAATGCCTATGAAGACTGTTAATAGTATAGAGTTTCTTTTCAGGATGATGGAAATTTCTAAAATTAGACAGCAATGATGGCTATACAATTTTGTGAAAACACTAACACCAATTAAATTGTTAATTTAAAATGACTGAGTATTATGTCCCAATAAAGAGGTTTTAAGAATGTTTGTAAGACCTGGCAAAAAGTAAACAAAGATAAATAAAGTGAGTTACTTTATATTATTTCAGTATATTCTGCTTGTAACATTAAGCCATGTCAAGTTTTTGTTTTCTCCTATTTGCCAGAGACAATTTCCTCTAAATAATTCTGTATTGTAAGAGACAGAATTTGCAATTGCAAATTTCAGAGGAAAGAGGGGGAAAAAAGAGAGTAAAGGTGACTGCAGAGAATTGAAAAATTCAAAATTCATCAGTAAAGAGGCCACATACTCTATGCTTGGTTGTAGATGCCATGAGATGCTGAGCCTGCATGCTAGTTCCTCTTTGAATTTTCAACCCTAACATCCAGATTTTCACATGAAATCTCTATATTTGTAAATATCTAATATCCAATCTACTTTTCTAGAAAAAAATTTTATTGGCCCAATAATACACATCTTGAAGTCATATCAGGCCCACATACTGTATAGCCACATTTTGATACAGATAGGAAAAAAAAAATCATGTCCCCAGATTTAAATTCATCCCTACTCCAATTAAATAATTTACAATCTCAGTATCAAGAGCAAATACTTGTTGTTGCATCTTTTGAAAACTATTTTTACACCATGCTCCAAAGCATATGGCCTTTTCTATTCAGATTGTAAATAATAACACTAACACAACTTCCCAGTGTTCCCAGTGAATATAGGCATACAAGATTAAACATTCAAGTAAAAGTTCAATTATTATCTAACTCAGCATTCCCTAACATTGGAATGGTCTATATCATGTATGCAAATTTGCTTTTACTAACATTTTAAATTTCATGAAGCTGTTCTATAAATTAGCAAACAGTATGTTAACTGACTGCAAACATCTATTTAATCAAAATCTATGTGCAACATAACTTTGGGGGAAAATTAATAATGTCATAATATAAAATTTTATTTCTTGAATTGTCCAAAGTAAATTCTAGGTAACCACACAAGTTCTTTTTAATTTTTTTGACATTATCATGCTTGAATTTCTCCAGAAATTTCACCAAATGTATTTTTAACTTTAACAAATAGTAAGATTTAATGTATTCCTGTTTGACATAATGAAATTCTATAACTCCCACAGCTTTCTACCTTTTTATATTATATAAGAACCCTGTAATTTTATATGCCAGAGAAGACAGAGCACCTGAGAATAAGTGCCTATTCAAACTTGCAGAGCAATATCTGAAGATGCACTATGCATTTCTAAAGTAGTGCAGGGTCAAAATTCATAAGAACACAAGAGATGCTCAAATATACATTACTGAAATGTGTTTTTCTGATTACACCTTATATTTCAAATTTTTCTAAAAACTATAATCAGTAGTTGTACAGGATCTGTCAGTGTGTAGATATTTACAGCAACTCATTACGGGGTGTTTCCTCACTTCAAAGATCTGGATATATGAAGCTAAGTTTGGAAAAAAAATCAAAAATGACATTTGAAACATAAATAAATGTTTCTAATTACTACTATCTTGATAATAAGATATGATAGAAATTTTTCAAAATTACTAAAATTAAGCGAAGTAGGTATGGTTCTACAGTATGTTATTTTTTAATAAAGAGGTCAAAATAACAAGTATAACAGAATTACTTAGGAGGAGTTCATTTTGCAGTTTTGAGATTTTATAAGGCAAGGTTTATCCATCTCTATCAAGTTTGACAGAGTAGAAATGAAATATTAAAAATGCTCTATTGAGAAAAAATCCTGAATGGTAGGTACAATTTGGCTTTCTGAATAAATTTCTGCCCTCTGGGTTGTCACTTACATTTAAATGCCACAGGAAGTCCTAGCCTTTTCAATTTTTTTCTACCTGTCTACTATTCTTGAAATTGGGAGAAAGTTAGCTCCTCACTTTAGACACTCCATCCTAAGCCTCTACTTGCACTAGAGCTATGTGACAATGCACAGGTCTCCCAGACACAGCTCCTTGCAAAGTGTGATAGGGCTGCTTGCTGGTGTGTGTCTTCAAAGTAGACATAAAATCAGGCTCTGAGTGCCCTTTAATTAAGGAAAAAAATCAACATAGCCAGGACTGTATTTAAAAATACAGCACAAAGTTAAGCCTTCCCTGTTTCCATTAAGTATAAGAAATCGTGTTTGGGATGAAGGTCTTTGCCCATTGAATGCTAATGTGCAAGAACAGATTCATATGGTTGACAAACAGAATAAAAATCTCCTTACTTTTTTCTACCTCACTAAATGTTATGAATATTTTCATGGCAATGATTATATGTCTCCATTATTCCTCCTTCTATCATATAATATTTAATGGAAACAAAGTACCAAAATTTATTTGGTCTCAATGGGCACTTTTATTGTGAATGTCTAATATGTTGCTAGTAATCTTGCAAAAGTATTATGGGGATATTTTTAAAAGGTAAAAGTTAAATTGGGTAGTTTTCTTTTAAAAACTTTTGAATGGTACTATAAATCTGCCTAACAAAAGGGCTTTTCCAGGGCTGGGGCTGGGGCTCAAGTGGTAGCGCGGTCGCCTGTCATGCGTGCGGCCTGGGTTCGATCCTCAGCACCACATACAAACAAAGATGTTGTGTCCGCCGAGAACTAAAAAAATAAATAAATATTAAAAAAAAAAGGGCTTTTCCAATTTATTTTCCAATCAATATAATGTGAAGCTGTACTTTTCCTCACACCTACCTTAGTACTGTATCCAGGGCTAGGCTTTTAATTTTTATCAATCTGCCAGGTGAAGACTATATTAAATTAATTTGCATTTCTTAGATTACAGAAGAGGTTGGCCATTTTTCCAAATGTCTATTCATCTTTTACTTGTCTTCATATATTTTTAGTTCTTCTGTGTGCTTTGTGTCCAGACCTTTGCAAATATTTCCCTTTCACTAATTTGACATGTTTTGATTTCTGCAAGAGGATCCACATATATCCAAACTTCTCATCCTTTGTCTTTTATGGCAAAAATTTTCTCCAATTCTTGCAACAGTGCTTTATAGTTATGACCTTTTTTATGGTTCAGAAGTTTAAATATTTTAAAAAGCACGACTCTGGCATGATTCCTCTTATGGTTTAAGAGTTCTGTTGTCACATGCCAGAGGCTTTCACCTGTGATTTATAGATTCGCGTCTTAGCTCATGACTGTTGGGAGTTCATTTGCCAAATGGATATCCAGTTACTGTAACAGCACCTATTATATAATCTTCCTTTTTTTCTACAAGTTCAAAATGAAGCTAAATTTTTATGCACAAATATGTCATTTTCTCAACTGTATGCTTCTCTATTCATTTAACTTCCTTTAAGGCAAAGCCATTTGTTTTAATTCTGTGGATGTAAACAAATCTTGATCTCTGGTTAGGAAAATGTCCCTTGATTGTTCCCTTTGAAGTTATTCTTTTTGGCAATTTTACTTTGAAAAATTTCAAACCTGAAAAAAAGAGCAGCACAGTGAACTACCATTCCCCACATCAGATTCAAAGACATGCATCAAGGTTTTGCCACATTTGTTTCACTTGTCCCTTTTCATTTTTCCCCTTTACGTGAGTATTTTAAAAGAGGTTCTGTCATTGTACTCCTACATATTTCAGAGAACATTTCTTAAAATCTTTTTCATATATAATTTAAAATGCTATAATCTCATCTTTTAAAATTAACTGTTTCATTTCTTGTTTTTTATCATCTAATTTCTATTCCATAAACAAAGGTTCCCCCTTATTGTTCTCTTTATATATTCTTTAGTGGAATAATTAATACATTGTTTCCAAACTTCCTTGTATTCTAATAAATGTTGTTAAGGATACATATTCATTTCTTATGACCACCTGACAATGCTCTAAGAGTATATAATTATTATCATTATCACTCATTTCACTTATTATCACTCATTTCCAAGTCACCTATAAAACTTCATCATCTATTTTTTTTTTTAAACTGCATTTTTAGGAAGCTACTTTTAAATGGTCATGCTGCCAGATAGTGTTTGATCTTTAAATTCTCATTTTATAGGACTGAGGTCAAGGAACACAGCCTGTGTGGTTTCTACTTTGAGGATAAGACTTTCTTTGCCATATCTGTGATTTTTTTTTCTCCCATGAATCATTCTTTGCCCATGTTTTTCTTTCAGTTACCGTATCTACACTTACTGATCCTCAGCTCACGAAACTCTCCTGTTTTAATCTAGAAGTGTGCCATCACTATCCATGTACCATACTACCAGACTGTCTCCTTTTTACTTTCCTAACTTTTATTCTTCAAGAGATCTACCTCCTCTAAACCCACACTCACAGGTGCAGCAGTTGGATTCTGGGGCTAATGTTCTGGTGTGCAGAGCATGCGTGCGATATGCGAATTGTCATACTTCACATTGATCTGGGATCATGTTTAGTGATCTAAACTCAAATGATTGTGTTTATTAGATTGGATGTTATATATTATATCAGAAAATGAGAAACTGATCATAACTGGTTTTCTTAGTTAGGAAAAGAGATAACAAACATGAAAATGTTCTGAAGATTCATATCATGTTACTAGTGAAAAATGAGAAATTAAGAAGGATATAGTGAAGAGTAGGATGGGAAGGTGGAGTCATAAAAAAAAAGATGATAAGGTTTATGCTTACACTTCCTTTCCCACCTCATATTAGAGCCTATTTTTATACTCCAATAAATCTATGTGAAACTATTTCTTGGGGAGTGATAACCGACCAGTTATACAAACATAAATGAGACAAAGAAAAGAAAATCTCTCCGTATGCTGTAGAGTACAGGATCAAATGTTAACTTGAAACTCTTCAATGATTCAAAATTTTAATAATATAGCCATGGTCCTCACAGTCAAAATATATGGCCATTCCCAAATTCAAAAGCACATGAAGAGTTGCCCATATCCTAAAGTATCAAAATCAGAGTGGTCAAGCTAATCTTTTAATCTGGTGCTAAATTGTGAATATCAAAATATTTAGGACAATACATATCTTATATCTCCTCTGGGGTTGCACTGGATATTTTCACAAGGAAAATACACAATAGAATAAAGTGTTTCAAAAGGACCAAGAATGAAAGATGAGGCTGAGGGGGAGGGTCTAAATGAAGATGAAATCATCTTCCTTCCTATATTTGACAGAGTACAAGAGGAAAGACCTATTTATAAAAGATGATCCAAGGAGCAAAAATAAAACATGTAATGATGGCATAATCACAGAAAAGACCCACCATCAAGAATATGTAAAATCAGAGACCACTGAGTTCCTATAAAATGTTCTGCTACCTTTGTACTACAGATAAAGACTCCATTCTTCACAGCTAAACAAACAGCACTTAGTGAATAGTTCAACATATGTTTTAATCTTTCTTGCCAAACTAAAACTATAATTTACAACATATATTATCCTATATTTAATGAGAAGAAATTTATTTTCTGTTTGGAAAACTACACTCTTAGAAATCCCTCAGAGATTTTTCAGGAAGTCTGAGAATCAGCCAAAAGTGCATCTGACTCCAAAGCCCTCACAACTCTGTAAAAGTACCTCCTACTTCTTGATACTATTCAAATACAAATCACAAGAACATTCACATGTGTTCCTCTGTGACCCCTCAATAATACCTGGTTTTGTTTGGTTTTGATGAGACCTTGAACTTCCATTCCATAAATTCAATGATGTTATATTTATGCACCATGACTCAGGTATATTAAATGAGATGCTTGCTTTTTTAATATTTTGGGTAGGTGGCACAATGAATGATCTTAAATAAGTTGAAAGAGCAGATACTTGGAGGTATTTGATGTTTGTCATACAATGACCCTTGCACACGTATGTGTAAACTCACACCCAGAACTCAGTCTGGGCAATATCTATTCCCTCAGGGCTAAAGATGCCTTGATTTTTCCAGCAAGACTATCACTTACAAATGTGTAAGCTGATTCCTTTTAATTAATCGAATTGGCTTATTATTCTTTGAATAGGATGATTTGAATATCCGCCTTACTTAAGTAGGTCACCAGAAATAAAGCTTACTTTCAAATTCTTGATTTTAATCCTTATATGGTATAGATCTTAATCAACTGAAAGTTAAGACTGTTGATCAACAAATATGTGAAAAAATGTTCAACATGTCTAGTAATTAAAAAAATGCAAATCAAAACTACTCTAAGATTTCATCTCACTCCTGTCAGAATGACAATTATCAAGTATATAAGCAACAATAAGTGTTGGTGAGGATGTGGAGGAAAAGGTACACTCATACATTGCTGGTGAGATTGCAAATTGGTGCGACTACTCTGGGAAGCAGTATGGAGACTCCTTAGAAAACGTGGAATGGAACCACCATTTGACCCAGCTATCCTACTTCCTAGTCTATATATACTCAAAGAACTTAAAATCAGCATACTACAGTGACGCAGTCACGTCAATGTTTATAGCAGCTCAATTCACAGTAGCTAAACTGTGGAAACAATCTAGATGCCCTTCAATAGATGAATGGATAAAGAAACTGTGGTGTATATTTGCAATGGAATATTATTCAGCATTAGAAAATAAAATCATGGCATTTGTAGGTAAATAGGTGCAGTTGGAGAATATCATGCTAAGTGAAATAAGCCAATCCCCAAAACACCAAAGGCCAAATGTTTTCTTTGATATTTGGATTTTTAGCCATAATGGCGGGGTGGGGGTGGGGTTTCAAGGCAAGAATGGAGGAACTTTGGATTGAGCAGAGAGAGTGAGGGGAGGGGAGGGAGTGTGGAGGAGGAAAGATGGTGGAATAAGACAGACATCATTACCCTAGGTACATGTATGATTGCACAAATGGTGTAACTCTACATCATGCACAACCAGAGAAATAAAAAGTTGTGCTCCATCTGTATACAATGAATTGAAATGCCTTCTTCTGTAATATATAACTAATTAGAACAAATAAAAATAAAAAATAAAAAAAACATTAAGATTATGTATAAAAGACCTCAATGTTATTTCAAATATGAAACCATTATCCTCCTTTCACCAAATTTTTATCCTCTAGGTGAATAGAAAAGACACAATTCTATCTACCTAACATTTCTACATTTATTGAGATATAATTCCCATGCAATTTACCAATTTAAACTGTATAACTTAATGTTTTAATATATTCATAAGGTTGTTGAACCACTATCTAATTCCAAAACATTTTTTTTTATCCCAAAGAGAAACCCCATCGCCATCAGCATTCACTTCCCATTCTAGTCTAATTTCTGTCTCTGTGGGTATACCTAGATTTTTCATATTCAGAGTCTCATGACACATCATGGTGATGGGCTTCTTTCATTCAGCACATTGTTTTCAAGGTTCCTTCTGATATAGATAGATCATTTGGTTTTTTACGGCTGCTTAAAAGTCCATTGAGTGGATATGCCATGTTTTCCTCTCCATTGATCTATTAATGGACATTTGTTTTATTCTACTTTTTGTCTAAAATGAAAAATACGATTGTGAATATTCATGTGCAAGTTTTTGTGTGAACTTACATTTTCAATTTTTTTTTGGTAGATACCTACGAGTAGAATTGCTGGGAACTTTCTGAGCATCTGCCAACCTATTTTCCAAAGTAGCTGCATAATTTTACATTCCCATCAGCAACTAGGAGGGTTCCAAATTTTCCACATTTTTACCAAAACTTTAATTGTCCTTCTCATCCACTAGAGGCTTCCTATGTGTGAAGTCGTATCTCTCTGTTTTCGACTTGCATTTCCCTAATGATAAATTATGTTGATTACCTTTTAATATGATTACTGATCATTTGAGTACCTCCTTTGGAGAAATTTCTATTCAAAATACTTTCCCATTTTTTAAATTGATTTCCTCATTTCTTTTTAAGACTTTGAACTTCATGGAAATTTAAACCAAATGTTCTTTGTTCTTATTTAATGATGAATATTTCCAGGAAATCTTATTGTTAGATCTGTTTAAGTTATGAGTTTTAAAAAGGCAGAAAATAACCCATTTAAAATGTTTTTTCTTTGGATTGACAAATCATAATGATCATGTTTTAAACTAACTATCATCCATAACAAATTTAAGTTCAAATCTGCTTTAAGTGTCAAGATGACAATAAGTATATAAGTTTAATATATTCAACAATAATTACTTATCAACATTTATCACCAGATGTACAAGATACTAAAGATGATGGTAAGAATAAAAGTTGAAATATGCAAGTGTTTTACAGTATCTCATATAATCTTTACAAAAAATTCAATATTATTATTATAAATTAGATAATCATGGCCCTATCTTTAACAGAGTATCATCAACTTTAAAACCAGCAAACATGATTATAAATAGAGTGTTATAAATTTTAATGAGGGGAGCACCTGGTAGAAATTGCTGTCTGACCCAAACATGCTGCTTGGAGGGAGATATGTGCATTGAGTCATGAAAGATGAATAGAAGATAACCAGGCAAATCAAAAGAGGATGGAAATTCATGTGAATACTATAGACTAAAAGACTTCCAGGTATAAAAAGGCAGTGAGAACAAGAAATGATATTATAATACATTGGACGAAATGAAAGAAATTTCATATGGCCATATGCAAGAACTGGATAGGGTGGAGAGTAGGAAAGGGAACCATATGGCTGGAGAAATAAGTAGAAGCCAAATTACAGTTTCATGGGTCATGTAGGAGGATTCATCCTCATGCTACTGAAGGGTTTTATGTAGATAAATAACATGATCCAATTTTAGGCTTTAGAAGTTACTAGGGTTGCATAATGTAAGGGAATGATGATTACTGGTCATTTGAGTAGTTGCTTCAAAGACATTTCTAGTCAAATTCTTTGGCCATTTCTTAAATTGGTTTCCTCATTTCCTTTTTAAGCCTTTGAACTTCCATGGAAATTTGATCCATATGTTCTTCCTTCTTGTTCACTGATGAATGTTTTCCAGGAAATCTTGCTGTTAAATGCTGTTTAAAACTAGAGTCAAGGAAACCAATTTGGAAATGCTCGCAGTAATACAGCTTGAAGAATATGGTTCTCTTTTTTTAAATATTTTTAAATTGTCAATGGATTTTCATTGTATTTATTTATTTATATGCAGTGCTAAGAATTGAACCAAATTCTTCACACATGCTAGCAAGTGCTCTACCACTGAGCTACAACCCCAGCCAGAGAATATGGTTCTTGAACTCGCAACAGAAAGGGGTGCACATATTTGCTAGAAGGTGATAAACAAAACTTGTTGATTCATTACATTCATTAATTTAACCTACACTTACTGTGCTTTCTAGGTGTTTAAGGTGTTTTAGACCCTGAAGATATGGCAATGAAAAAGAAAAACAATGCTCCTGCCTTCTGGAACTTATATTCTACTGTGGAAGAAAATTAAACAATAGCTACATAGATAACTTATTGTACATGTCTATTAAGCCCAGCATCACCCAACTCTTTCCTTAATTGTGTCCTGATGCAATCAAAACATTGCTAATAATTCTCACCCTCAAAGTAAATTGTATTTTCCATTTCAGGCACCTTTTAGTAATTGTGGAGCTCAACTCTCCATTCATATATGATATGAAGCTCATTAGCAGGCTATTTCATGACATTACTAACTTTCCCTAGACTCCTCAATGCAGCCTGTCTCTGTTGGCTTCCTGAATGCTGATGTACATTCTTGGACTCATTGCTTACTCATTATCTTAAGGTGACCCCTGTGATATACCTTTCAGGCTAACAGATTAATAGAACTATCAAGACCTCTCAGAAATATCTGGTATCTGATATTTCAATCTTCAATAACTTCCCATGGCTTCTGACCATAGCTCCAATTGATCATGAAAGGGAAACCTACCAACCTTACATATGAATGCTTACCTCTTATCTAAGACATAGGAGGAAGGACAACTTAATGAGATGAACAAGTCCAGTCCCCAAATAACTTTTAGGCAAATAAATAGTTGTAAGAAATATAAACAGATCCAAGAAAAGAAGAGACTTTAAGGAACTGAATATTTTGGGGTGACATAATGAAGTGGGATTAGGATTATTTTGTATATCTTCAGTAGCAAAACTTAAATGAAATAATTGAGGTAATATTAGGATCTGAACACAGCAAATCTTCACTTTCGTGGCTGTTTTGACTTTTTTGTTTTCTCCAGTACCAGGGATTGAACCCATTGGTGCTTTACCGATATTCACAAACCAGTTTAATTTTTTAAAATTTTGAGACAGAATCTCAGTAAGTTGGCCAGGTTGGTCTCAAATTTGTGATCCTCCTGCTTCAGCCTCCCAAGGAAATAGCATTATAAGTGTGCACAACTATGTCTGGCATGACTATTGTTTTAAGTGCATACACATTTAAATTTTTAAACACTTAATTTCAAAATTTATGTGATTTTCATGATGTTAATTAAGGTTAGTCCAAATATTTTATTCTAATTTACTAGTCTCAGTAAAGAGGTTAAGCATCTTTTTAATTTGGCACATTTATCTTTTAAAAATTCAGTCTTTCACATCTTTCACAGACAAAGCTATAATCACTCCTTATACAACAAGATCATAACACTTTTATATTTATTGCAAGATGTATTTTATGAAACTTATTAACTTTTATTGTAGCATTAATGTGCCAACTTTATTTCACTATGATGCTTAGAAATTTTTATTACATAAATTTTCTTTGTTTATGAAAAATTCAAATCTAAAAAGAAGACCTATTCATTAGTACCTGCTTCAGAAGCAGATTAGTAATGAAGTGAAGTTGTTTCATACCAATTAGTTTATTCAGTAAATAGAGTGTACATTAACATTATTACTAGTAAAGAATTAAGGAAGACATGCAATTTATTTCCCCAAATAAAGGAAAAATCTAAAAAGGTAAAATAATTATTTAATAATTTTTGCTGCCTTAATAGCAATACCTACTTAATCATTCCAGAAAAAAAATCCATTTATAAAGTTAAAAATCTCACCATATAAAAAATAAATGCAAGGAGATGATTAACACAAATTTCAAGATAGCAGAAACATGGGCTGGGGTTGTGGCTCAGTGGTAGTGTGCTTGTCTAGCATGTGTGACGTACTGGGTTCGATTCTCAGCACCATATACAAATAAAGGTCCATCAACAACTAAAAAAAAAATACTTAAAAAAAAGATAGCAGAAACAATGTCAGGAAAGGGGCAAAGATTTTTCAGGGTTATAATATAGCTCTAATTTTTCAGTGGGATGACTGGTGTCTTGGTCAGAGAAGGAGAACAAAAAAAAATGAATGGATGGATAGATAGTCAGATATCAATATATAAAGAGATTTAATATAAGAAATGCACTTACATGATTATGGAGGCTAAGTCACATAATTTGTAGTCAGAAAGCTGGAGATTCAGGAGGGTCAACAGTAAACCTAGGTCCAAGTCCAAAGGCAGAAGGCTGATGTCCCAGCTTAATGACAGTAGGGAAGAGACAACAAATTCTCCCTTACTCAGCTTTCTTGTTTTATTCAGGTTTTTGATGGATTGGATGATGCCCATCTACATTAAGTAGGAAAATCTGCTTTACTGGATCTAGCAATTCATTGCATCACTCACAGATACACCCAGAATAATGTTGAACCAAATATCTGGGCATCCCATGGCACAGTCAAGCTGACACACAAAGATAACCATCACAGTTGGTTATACTAGTATTCACTAATGTCACGGTTACTTCTTAAAAAGTCAAGTGTGTATTTATTTATGTTTTATTTCTCTGTTTAGTAAGAAAAGCTAAACTCAGGAATATTAATATGACACAGCACTAGAATTTGTATAGTCAAATTAATTTTAAAAAAACACAAAGGCCTAAATTGGGTTTTGAATAAAGAAATGGAAAAGGGGGAAAAAAACCCAAAAACTTCCTTCTTCCTTTCAGAAGAATTTAATTTACTATACATAGGCACCCCTCCCCAAGGATTGGACCTTATCCTCTCCATGTTAAGAATGGGCTAGCCTTAGTGTAGAAAGTGGGGAAAGGGAAAAACCATAACTTTCCAGTGGAGAAACCTGGCAAATATGACCTTAACTAAGTGATGAAATTCAGGAATAACAGTGATATGTGGATATGGTCTACCCCGATGTGATGTGATAAGAAGAGCACTTCATGTTTTATTACTCCTTCCTCAAATTCATAACCCAGGTTAATTATGAGGAAAATCATCAGATAAACCAGATTGGAGGACATTCTACAGAATATATGACCTGTATTCCTCAAGGCTGTATTTCTCAAGACAATGAAAGCACAAGAAACTATCACAGACAAGAAGTAACTAAAGAGATGTGACAGCTAAATGCAATTCAGCACTCTAGATTTGGTCCTGGGTCACTAAAAGGATGTTAATGGAAAAACTGGTGTGTTCATATCATACACCAATGTTGATTTCTTAGTTTTGACAAATGTATTATGACAATAAGATGAGAACATTAGCAAATGTGGGAGAGTTGGATTCTGAACTATCTTTGCTACTTCTTTGTAAACCTAAGACTATTCTATAATACAAGTTTGTTTAAAAATGTATTAGGTTTTACTACTGACATACTACATTCATATCATTTCTGAAGGACAGTCTCATTTCCAAGCTAGAAAAATGCATTTGTGCCATCTCGCCTGTTTTGCATGTTAAGTACTCCAGTACGTCAAAAATAGACTTCAGTCATTAGAAATGGCAAACCAAGACCTCTGCTCAGCACTAAATGTTTTTAAAAGTATAAACCAACAAGAGTAGAGATTTACATGTGAGATAATACTGAGATTGATGATAACCTCAACGGACAACAAGATGAATTTATCTGAGTCAATACATAAACATTATCCATTTGTCCTAGATAAGAAAATATAATATATTAAGAATACAGAAATCAATAAATATTTCATTAAACTTTAAAAGTAATCATTATAATAGCATGCCACAAAGTGTACTGTGTTCTAAAGAGTAAAAGGGCCTAGGATTATGCTAATTAGTATAACAAAACAGACAATTTTAACTTTATATACCTAAATCACAAAGAATTAAAGTTATACTGCAATATTAGGAAATTAAGAGAGGGACTGATAGTCACAAAGCTATTACACTAAATCTAGGTCTGGGGATATAGTTCAGTTGGTAAGTGCCTGCCTCACATGTACATGGCACTGGGTTCAATCCCCAGCACCACACACACACACACACACACACACACAAGAAACTAGATCTAACACAATATGATGCAATGAAAGAAGCAACTAGAACAACAGCATGATGGATTTCCCCCTTCATTAGTGGTTAGAAAGCATTGTATGCAAAAATAAAACAAGTAGATTCAAAACATCTTAACCTGGGAATATTCAAAGCATATTGACTATTAAAACCCAAAATTAAATTTTCCCTTCAAATTAAGATCCAAATATGAGATCTTAAATTGCCGAGCAAAGTGTGCAAATCGTAAATAAGCATTTTTAGAGTGACTACCATCTACCTGGTACTAAGCTAATTATATTGCCCTGTTTAAAACAAGTTTACTGTCCCTGTTCTCATAATACTGTGAATCTTGCTAAAGATGTGAGATAAATGCACATCAAGTAAAACCCATTTTACCTAGTTTGTGGTCATGTTCAATTATTACTTTTTAGGCCTTGACTCCAGAGGAATCAAATAATTTCTACAGGTCAATTTTCACATACAAAAAAATTATTTTTTGAGGGTGTGAAATTCACATCTCTTGGGATCAGCATTTACACATAACCAAAGGAATTCAATTTAGAACTTTGACATATGAATATTGAAGAGTAAAGGATGAGTAAATCAATTTTAAATTATCCAACCTTAGTTTCAGAAAAAGTATGTCACTTTGAAAATAAGATACCTTTGGACAGAGTAATGCATACTGATTCTTCATTGTCATCTAATTTCTATCATTCCTAAATAATACGATTATGGATAACAGTAAACAAGGGAAGGTTTTTGTTTAATTTTATTTTTGTTTTTTTAGTATGAAAATATTACTATGTTGCAGAAAATCTTTATTTTCCCTTCACTTTTTTTTTTTTTTCTTACAGGGGACCAATTGCTTGGTTTCATTGAGAATTCTCTATACAGCTTTTTATGATATATGTTCTCAGGATTGATAAGTTATAATGATCATAAACTCAAAAAACATCTGAAGACAATAAAAATAGAATAAGATAATACCACAGTTAGCCAGAAATTTTTCATTCTCTAGAAACTGAAAGGCTAAAATTGCTTTATAACAAATCAAAACTGATTCAAAGTCCAATTTTTATGTTAAAATTTATATAGTAAAAGAGGTATTCTGTGTATTTATGTTGACTTTAAGGCTGCAGTCAGCACTTGGTGATAGACTATACGTGTCTTGGAAATATTTTAAAATGTGGAGGTGTAAGTATATTCTGGTGTAGTATTGCTCTTTTCAAATACATCTTTCTATTTTATTCCTCCACACTGGCATAATGAATAGTGCTCTTGCTGTTTAAGACTTAAAACAGCTGCATTTCTAATTTTGGCAGATTATGAGGGATTTTTATATGGGTTGCATGTTAAAAGCAAATAAGTGACATGCCAACCAGCAGAATGAGAGTGCTGGGCAGATGGTGGCATGGCAGAGATACTAAGCTGAAGTGCTATGCACCACCAATCATGGGACATCAGAGAGGGATATTTGGCAGCTTTTCAAGTGAAGCTCAATCTTTTACCTCAAGCAAAAATAATGCATGTCCACGATGTCTTTAGACAGACACTCAGTAGACATTCTCCTACAGACTGTGATGACTTTATTGCATAGATTTTGATAATATATATAATTTTAATTTTCCTTCCTTTCCTTCTGCAGGCCCTTCTGTCAAGTGTGTTTGTGTGTATGCTTATGTGTGTGTGTGTGCATGTGTCTCTGTCTGAGAAAAAAAAAGGCAGAAAAACTGAATGTGAAAACTAAGCATATGTTAGGATTTCTCCTCCTACCACTACTACTTTCCTACTGCAAGGTAATAAGTCAAAAAGAAAAAGGTATTCCAATATGTCCTCATAACCATCCACATAAAATGTCACATGAGGCAATTTTGATCAATATTAAGAATTATTATTAATCTTGAAAAATACATTCCTAAAATGGCATTCTGGATGCTACCATGTAAATTTTGCCCAAACCCAGTTAGATTATATTCCTGAGAATCATCATTAGGGAATTTAAACAAACAAACAAACAAAGATTTGTTCTTCAAACACAGGTTTTTTATATAATTCATATCAGCTTATGAAATGAGGATAAAGTTACATGACTACATTTTAATAAATATTCTAGAATCTGCATGCTTAGCTAATGTTGTCTTTTCTAACTTAGGTAATATTCATTGTCTATCATTGACATTTTATTATATTCTATATTTTTGTAAACCAGCATAATTTATAATATACACTTTAGGAAAATGAGAGATAAAACAAAGAAACAAAACCATTCATAAAGTAAACTAATAGTCTATATACCATACCAGAATGCTGTTATACTCTTCGTGACTTAATTTTCCTTCTGTTCTAGGCAATATTCTAGATTTCTTTATATTTTCATCATGGTCAACCCTCAGTCTGAAGATGAGGAAACTTTGGCACAGAACATGAAATAGTTTCACCATTGCCATACAGCTAGTAAATGTTGGCGAGTGGGGGGTATTGGGGAGAAGCAGTTGAGAACTGAACTTGAAAAATTTGTTTCCTGAGCTGTGTATTTAACCACCAAGGTATAATCTGTGTAGTACATAATGTAAAAAGATAAAGAAATAGGAAATCCTGGAGACATTGAACATTGAACCAAATACAAAGAATTTGTATATTTAAATAAGGGCAGCATTGAGTTGTACCACTATTAAAACCACCCATAAATTCAAATTTGAGTGCCCAAGTCCAGAGCAAGAGCAAAAATTATATATCATAAGAGTAAAATTATTCATTAAAAAGAGTTATTTGGGGTACTAAAGTCTGAAAAACTTATTCTATATGGAAGTTACAAGGTAATGTAGTAGGAAATTTCTCCCATAAGATTTCTCCAACATATAATTTTGTGGCCAAGTTTTACAGGTGTCTCATTTATAGCATCACTCAATATGTCAGATCATATATCTTTTCAGTAAAAGCATTTCTGTAGGGCGTGTGTATTTGTGTAGGTTTATAAACAATGTAAATCAGATTTGTATTTTGGGGGGTAAAATTTCATTGATCTAGTTAATCTGTCCTGTAGAACATTTTTGATAGCGAAAATGGCTTCTATTAGCTTGAAATGTAGCTAGTATGGCTGAGGAACTGAATTTTACTTTGTTTAATCTTATTTACTTTGAATGTAAATAGCCAAATGTGGTTAGTGGTAGCCACAGTGCATAGTGTGGATCTGAGGAGTATCCGTACGGCATGTGTCTCAGCCTCAAGTCTCACCAAGCCTCAATTTCATGTCTTTATAACAGATGGACAAAGTGAAAACCCAAACATTTTCTTTCTCCAATTTAGAGCACAAGAATTTTGTGTTGTCCAGTGAGTAGAAAGTTTTTAAGATTAAAACAACAACAACAACAAAAATAATCCTTGTCACTCCTTCACAGAACTGACCTAAGGAAATATCTTTTTACATGATAATATTGTTGACTAAAACATTTTCCTTATCATTGTGAGATTCTGTAACTCATCTATTTCAGTATTTTTAATATATTAAAATTTCATTTTTAACCTCAGTGTTTCATTTTGTTTTGCTTTTTTAAATTAAGCCCCAATTAATTCAGAGATTAATCTGATAAATAAGGAAGAATTAATAATGACTATGGAGCTCAATGATAAAAGCATGTGGTCAGCATGTATGAGGCCCTGAGTTCCATCCCCAGCACCTAGGGGGGAAAATTATATTTTACATGTGGTTTATAAAGCAATTCATATTTTTAAAAAGCATAAAAAAACAGCTAATATTTTACTATCTTTTCTAGAAGATCTATCAATAAGCAAAGTTCCTGTTGTATCACTGAGGACCTAACAGGGTAAGATTTTATGTACATAAGACCATAAATCTCTACCCTAGGAAGCTACACAGTGACCAGAGAAAAATCCCCCTGTTTGTGGTTTTCATTGCCCTTGTGTTTGGTTCCTGTTGATCTGGATGACAGTTAAGATACTATCCTCAATTAGCACAGTAACAGATGAAAAGAGAAGAAACTCTGATGAGAAGAGGAGAAACTTTGATTTCTGGCTGGATATCCCTTTGCCAGATGTGAAGAACAAGGCCTTAGGCTAATTCTGTGTGAACAGTGGAGCTTGATATGTTCCCTGAAAACCTCGGTATGTACATGGACAGAGATCTATGGAGATTTAGACCCTGGTTTGGGTGCACATGACTCATCTTTTCCTATAGGTCTTGCCAGCTAAGCCTTAGGCAGAGACAGCTGTTCTGCCAGATGGATAAGGCTACAGAGCTCCAATGTGGGTAGGAGAGGGAGAAAGAGCTGAAGGAAAGTCCAGCCAGAACCTCAGGGGATCAGTCCTTGTTCCTCCAGATTCTGAAATGGCCACCTCTGAGGAGCACCAATGAAGCTATGGAACACAGAGGCCACCGTGAGGAAGAGACAATGACTAAGTTGATGAAGTCAAGAGAGTTAGCATTGAGGGGTACATCAAAAATGAGTGACTGCTGAAACACCATGCAAAGAAAACAAAAATACATAGGAAGAAAACAGCAATAGTTGGGAAAAACTGATGAAAAGAGAAATGAATTGAGTTCCATAGCAAATGGAATTACTTAGCCATGGCCATAGGAGTTAGGTAGGAAAATAATTGTTATTTTATGAATTAGGTCTCATTTTATGTGAGAAATGCTTCGAAAGAAACTGCAATGTTTTGAAAGCAAAATTGCTTTTCTACAAACAAGTCATTTCTAAAAAAAATGCATGCATAAGATAAAAAATTCCATGAAAAGAAAAAAGGTTGTTTGATAATAATAACATTAATTTCACCGAGAGAGTAGGGCAAGGGGAGCCAACAATAAGTACTGAAATTCAGATCCTATAGAAGAGCAGCATCTTTAGGATATCGTGTATAGAATACCAGCTTAGTCATATGTTTGCTGGTTTGTTCATATCATTAATTATTCATGCATTCAATCCACAGATAGATATTGATTGCATGTGATCCTAAAAATTTGGTTCTTATTTTAAGAAATGTGTAATCCAGTAGGGTGGCGATGGAATGAGAGGGTTTGAATGCCTCACTTCTTACGGGCACCTTGTAAAATGCTTTATATTTATCCTCATGAAAGATACAACTCAATCTTGGATTGGAGATACTTTTAATGATATTTTACAGATAATGGATCAAGACTCAGAAATGAGGTGACATACTGAGCATTATGCAATAAATAAATGGCAGCTCTGAGACTCAAACCAGAGCCTTAGACTGGAAATCAACTATTTATGAAACTGAACTTGTGTGGAGATATAGCATAACAAATATAATACATATTTATCAGTTATTATATTTGAAGAACTTACAACAGTGCCTCACACATCATAAATGTTATGTCTTTACATCACCATCGAAATCACCATTATTATTTCTGAAAGGACAACATGAAGGAAGAAATATTTTACTTTTACAAAATTAAAAAACCAGAGAAATATAATGCAGCATAAGGCAAGCATGCATATGATTTTCATATGAAATCAAAGTATTCCAACATATTTTCCCTGTATAGTTTTCCTTAGTCTGACCTAGAAAGAATGTTCCCTCTGCCTTGACACTTATGGGAACTTACGGGAGAAAAGATGGAGAAGAAATGCACTATTTTGCCATATCTGCTTGGAGAATCCACTCTGCAGAGACAAATAACCAAAATATTATGAAAAGAAGGAGTACTCCAAGCCCTGTATTCAGAATGAAGTAGCAGCTGTGGAAAGGTGGGAGGTCAATGAAAACGTTTGGCCTATGTGCTCCCTGTGTTCTCTTCTCCATGAAAACAGTTGAGTGTGGCACAGAGAACAAAAGACTGGTTAACTTGAAAGGTAAGGATGGAAGGAGAATTAATATTAACAGTAAATAAAAGAAGTTGCCAAGGACACATGTGACATGAACCAGACAGGAGCAAAGAGCACAGAAGTCCCCTTATCTGTGGTGTTGTTTTCTATATATTCTGTTACTCACAGTCCACTATGCTCCAAAAGTATTAAATGAAAATTTTCAGAAATAATCTATAAATATTAAATTGCATACCATTCTTATTAGTATGATGAAAACTCATTCCATCCTGGTCTGTCCCACTTAGGATCTGAACCTCCCTCTATCCAGCATATCCATATTGTACATGCCATCTGTCTGTTAGTCCCTTAGTATCAGTATTGGCTATCAGATCCACTGTCAGGGTACTGCAATTGGTGTGTTCAAGTCTCATGTAGTAGCTTAATGCTGTGTCACAATGCCTCCGTCACTCAGCTCACTTTGTCTCATTATTTAGGCACTGTATCATCTCACATCACAAAATGGAAAAGTACAGTACAATAAGATATTTTAAGGGAGAAACAACATTCACATAACTTTTATTAAAGTATATAGCTGTAATTATTCTATCATTGTTGTTCATCTTTTACTATGTCTAATTTATAAATCAAACTATATATATATATATATATATATATATATATATACACATACATACACACACACACAAACACACACACACACAAACACACACACACACAAACACACACACACACATATATACACCTATGGTATGTATGTATGTATGTGTGTGTGTGTGTATTTGTATGTATATGGAAAAACATAGCTTATATATGGATTGATAGAGCTTCAGGCATCCACTGGGGGTCTTACAATGTATCCCTGTGGAAAGGGGGGAACCACTGAGAAGACATATAATCTTACATTTAAATTTTCCATTGTTATGAATCTGCATAGATAATTGTAACTAAAGTTTGACAGGAATTGGCAATGTTCAGACTGGAACATTTAGATGTGTAAAAATAACTACAAAGAAATATAAATTGAGAACTAAAGGACAAGTCTTTAACAACCTTAATAATTCAGTGTTCTAACATATTATTCTTGAGGTTTCCTCTTTCATTTATATTTCATAGAGAGATGAAACGTTGCCTAGCAATGCACTACATCTAAGAGAAATGGACAGAACCAAATGATGCCATATAAACCAACAATTTACACATTTTATAAAAGAAAGAAAGGTCTTGATAGAATGCTTTTATAATATATTCTTTAGTCTTATACTTTAGGTACTGCGACCAAGCAAGAGCAAAAATATGGTAACTAAGACACAATCTCTATTTTAATGAGACCTGTGAAATTATGATGGGACCCTGGCTTAGCAGTGGCATGATTTTATTTCATATTTTAGATTATAACTCTATGAACAAGAGCCTTCAGGGTTTTCCTAAACTGATTGCAGTTTGAGTAGAGGAATTAAATATTTATACCTTTATGAGAAACAGGAGGACAATGAATTTGTAATCAAAAATAATGTGAATGAATATTAAAGCTCATTGCTGTTGTTTGTTGTTCCAAATATCACCAATGGTGCTTGGAAACATAAATTGTCTTACTGAAGTAGAAATTCTTACAAACATGTCCTCAAGGATTTTTGTTCACCAGTTCAAGGTCAAAGGGCTAACTGCAACTGAAGTGGTGTGAAGAGTGACTGACACTTAGATTCAGGCTCTGGTATCACAAGACTCTGCAGGAGGTAAAAAGTTAAATTATATTCTACAGTTTTTCAGATATCTGACTTTTCTACTTCCCCACATCCTTGTGTAAGAAACAATGTTATTTATTTAATATAAACTACTCTAAAATCTGGTTATTTTATAGGAAAAAAAGATTTATTTCTTCCTAATTCCTCCTTTACTGTGGCTCAAATCCTCTCTGTAAGAGGGAAGGGGCCTCTCTGTAGAGAGAGTGGACACATAGTTTCAGAAAACTTAATTCCTGGTCATGACCCAGAGGAATATCTCCAGTATGGACTGCTGAACCAAGACTTGACAGGTACTCAGAGGGGACAAAAAGTCCTGTGATACAGCGAATTTGAGAAGTGATCTTGGAAGGCATTCATTCATATTAGTATGCATCAAAGCCCTAAAGACTCCAACAGGTTAAACAACATTTAGCCTTATATTTCTCAAAGTTATCAGAACAATCTTCCTTTTTGTGTTATGTTTACTAACCATGAACATCACTGGGAAAGGCTGCTTAGAATGTGAGGAGGAAAGCAATCACTGTAGCTAATATTTATTACACAGTTGCTATGTGTGGAAACACTCTGAAGTGCTTTATATGCATTCATTTATTTTAATGTTTGCAACAGCCTACAGTGTAGATGCAAGTGTTGTCTCCATTTCACAGATGAGGAAACTGGGACAGAATGATTAAATGTCTTGGAAAAGATAGAAATTCAAGAGTAGAGAAAGAATATGAACCCAGATGGTCTGGCGCTGGAAAACACACTCAATTACTATGCACACCACTTTACTTGCAGACAGAAAAAAAGAACCCATGTATTATTAGCATTGTATGATCCTATTATCCAGTATAAGCATCTTTTTTGATTAAAAGCACAAGCAAAAAAACCCCAAAGTCCAGAAGTTTTACAAGTTGTACAACATCACAGAGGAAATCAGCAGCATTACATATTGCTTGGCACCCAAGAAATCAGTTCTTCAGCCACCTCCAGGAAGTACCTCGACCATTTGGCAAACACATTGGACAATGTATAAGGCAAGACTTGGGCTGCAGGAAAGGAAAGATAACCACTTTCAGGTGACTATAGCTCTCCTCTTCACTTTTTTCTTTCTCTTTTAACCACCATATCTCAATGCTTATTATATCTCTTTAATTTTACCTCTAAAATATGGACCTCTCTACCTCGTTTTCAGCTCTTCTGCTGCTACCTGAGAATAGGCGCATTCCACCTGTGCCTGGGTGGCAGCGCTAGATTTCTAATGAGCCTTTTGACAGTAAGAAACGAATAACTGCAAGTTATAAGACAATATAATCTATTATAAATATATAATGAAAAACAACTAAGAAAAATATGGTGCTCTTTTTTTATTTATTCTGGTTTTGGTTTTTGTTGTTTTGTTTTTTAACCAGGAATGAAAGAAAGAAAGATACAATATTTAACTTTCAGGTTCTACGGTGGTGATTTTATTTGAGAAATCCTTGTCTATTTGCTATTTAAACACCTACAAGACACACACATAATAATAATAATAATAATAATAATAATAATAACAGTTATTATTATTATTATTATTAGAGATAAAACCAAAAACAATTTAAAAAGTTGAATCATGTAAATATATTCATGTTATTCCTTTCCTTTGCTAAAGCTGAATTATCAGGCTTTGATAAGAGATCATCATGGGAAAGAATTCAGATAAATTCCATGAACTTTATTTTACAGTTCAGTACCATACACTTGAACTTGACTTTGGCTTTGGTAAAAGAGATTTCCATTTGCAGTGTTTTTCTTCTTCACAATATTGTGAATCCTTGGCAATAATGCTAATCCTTGGCTTAACAGACAAAGTGTGCTTGCCAGTAGTGGTGGGGAACTTCGATACACCTATTAATTTTTTTTCTCCCTAACCCAATCCATCCATTTGTGAGTAATCTTTTCCTGGCTTACTGGGTCTAGATGTACTAGCTCACACAATCCATGGTTTTCAAAAACAATGGAAAAGAATGAAATAAGCAAATTAGGCAAGAACATCCAGGTCAGGTTTTCATTCCCAAGGCAGCTAACAAATGATGAAAGGGCTCAGCAGAATATGACGTGAGCAAGGAAAAATTCCTGATACTGTCTGAGAGGCACAGGTATTAACTTTCCTCGGTACTTTTGTTCCCAGATTTTCTCTCATTTTTATTGTAGCCCTATATCAGAAGATGTTCCTGTTGTTGAAGCATTAGTTAAGTATAAAGAGAAACAGATTATGTTTATGTCAAATCACAGAGTGAAATTAGATTTATGACAGGAAAAAGAAATTTGTGGTATGCAAAATTTAATAGTACAATTACACTCTTCAAGAGGAAAAGTTCCTCAGTTTATTGTTAGGAAACAGTACCTAGCCAAAGGCAGCAGTGGGGATGCCTGGTGTTTTCTCCTCTGCTCCCCTCAAGCAGTGCAGTTTGTGGGGAGCTAATCCTTAACCACGCACATTCTCAGGTCACTCTTAGTACTCCATTCTTCAGGGACTGGGTCAAGAATGAAGCATAGGATCCAAGCTCCTTCACCCCACTGGCCTGAAGTATCTTAGTGTCATGTGTCTTGCCTCAAATTAGAACGCCCACTTCACAGATAACAATTTCTTGTCTGGGCCAAACAGATGCATAGCAAGGAGACTTAAACTATAGCTTACTTTTGAGGTCATAATGTAGAAATGATATCTTTACAACAAATATTTTTATAAAATTTTGTTCATGTGATAACTTTTAATCTGATAGCAGGCAGTCAAAAAAAATGAACTCATACAAGTTCATTAAAGATATTCTATCTATGATAACAAAAGAATGGGAAGGAGAAGAAGACTGCTAAGCAATGGTAAGGTCAGGTAAAAATTGGATCTGCTTGAGACAAGTAGGCAGGAGACTGTGTGTCTAACAGTTACGTGAGGCTCAGGAAAAGAAATGGCAAATGTGGATGGTAAAGTAATTCATATTGCAGACAGATAGAGTGGACCTGCTAGAATATAAGAAGATACTATGATATCATTGATGTTGCATGGAAGGGGTATAAGGTTTGCATAAAAGAGGCCACATGCTAGTGGAGAGAAAAAGTAAAAGTAAAATACAGATTAAGAATATTAGAACTAGTGAATAAAACATAATGAAAAGGACAGGGAGCAAGTATATGAATTTGGTAGCAATGGGCAAGATAAACAAGCTGAAATTAGAGAGGGGGAGGGCCCAAGTGAAAACTTTGGAACAGAAGCCTTGTTTTAGTTGAGGTCAAACATGGGACAAGATTGGCAGACAACAAAAAGATATACCAGGAGTATACCGTAGACATGCACTTTGTCCACACCAGGATGCATAAAGGGGAAAGGAAGATTCGGAGTCAGACATCCCCTGTTGCCATGGTCATAAATGGAAATAAGTCTTCAAGGAAATAGTCACCTCAATGAAATGTTATTAAGAGGCTGACATGATTAGGTAGATATCTTTGGATTAGAGAGAGGATGGTACAGAAAATAACCCAAATGGCACTGGGGAGTGAGAAGAGGTTCATTTCATTCAACTCTTCACCCAAGAACAGAGGAAAATAGAAGGCAAATTCTCCTGCATTGGAGGGAATGCAGTGTCATCTTCAGAGAGCCATTTTGCAAGCAAGACAGAAGACAGAAGGAAGAAATAGCAGGTGTTTGGTTATAAGCGATTCAAAACCTACACAAGTTAGGAAAAGAGAAAGAGGTCTGAGAAAGAAACAGTACTGTAATATGAAGGGCATGGGGAAAAAAGCTAAACATTAGAATGGGAGCTAAGCATTAGAATGGGAAGGGGTTAGGAGACCAGAGCTGCCAATAACGGTTACAGGTAAATACAAGAGACTTAAATCCACACACACATTTTATACATACATATGCATGTGTGTTTATATATATGACATAGAGAACCTACATATAAACAGATAAACACACACATGCATATATAACAACTGAATAATTGAAGGATTCAGCAGCATTGCAGGACTGAGATTATGTGGTTCAACACAGCTACTCTAAGTGATGACAAGAAATCAGGCCAGGGAGCCCTTGCTGAGCCTGGTGCTAGGAGAGCAGGTGAAAGGAAGGATTGCTCTTAAATGCCCTCTCAGCAATTGGCCAGAGAGAACGGAGAGATGGAGCGGAGAGATGGAGCGGAAGATGGCAAAAGCAGCAGAGTATAAACACAGTGAGGTGATTAGTTTACAAAGATGGCAGAGGAAAAGCAGGAGACTGTTCCTCCTGCAGTGTGGGAACACTCCAGGGCTGTGTCAGGTCACTGTGGAGAAGAGCAGGTCTGACTCACTCATGTGGCAGCATGCAAGGCTGCCCTCCCCTACACAAACACCCCCACACAGGTTGCATTCAATCTGTCTGTTAGTAACATGAAGCATTTGATAATAAAGTAAAATGGGAAGAAAAATAAAGTAAAATGGAAAAGAAAAATAAATTTAGAAATATGATTTTTAAATTCTTCATGTATTTCTGGACATTGCCACAGGGAAAAAGCACTCATAAAACACATTACACTATTTGCAAAGCAGCCTGTCTATGAGATTCATATGAATTATGGCAAGAATAGATCCAGTGCATGATTTTCCTGAATAATTTATTTCAGGCAGCCCCTAGTGTTCAGAAACAGGAAACATAGAAAACAGCATGTCTAGTCACTAATTTTGAGAGGCCAGGTGCAATAAGCAAATGTCAAAAGCACCAAAGAGAAAGAAATGCGAAAGCCCAGAACAGCAAGAAACTTCTTCAAAAAATTTAATTAAAAACTATCAAAGCTTTTGCTTTTTGGGTTTGTTGATTTAGTAAGTGGCAGCCCTATAAATAACAGGAAAATGCAAAAACATTTGTTTTAAAGGATACAAGTACACAATGAAAACGTGGCAATCCTGGGACCTCACACAATGAAAATGAAGAGAATCAACAGGGACGTAAACTGAACTGGACAGAATCAAAGCAAAATAAATAAAAACAGAGATACTTTAGAATGAGGATCAGTGCACCCAGTGCAGGCTCTGAACAACTGAAGAACTGGTGGAAATGAAGTCCAGAATCTTTTCTTTAGTCAAAGAGACAGCAAGCAACGAAGATCAGAGGAGACAGGAGCAATAATATGAGTTCCTCAATACTGACTCTATTTTTAACAAAATATGCAATAAAAATCTGACTATAGTCATCATCTTTGCACTGGCTATCACTGTAAGGATCCCTACTGCAGCTGTTCTTTGGTGCTTTTTTTTTTTTTTTGGTTTGTTTTAAGTTATATAAATCCATTTTCCAACTTCTGTATCAAAAGGCACAGACCAGTTACCAACTTCTATATCCTTAAGAAGAACTCTAAATACAGATTGAGGGAAACAGCCATTTCTCGGGGTGAAATTAACCAGCATCACCTGTAAGACTCAACCTGACCTAACGCCTGCCCTTTGGTTTCTCCTTTGGTCTAGGCTTATCTCACAGCTACTGGACTTATGGCTTCTTAGTTATGTTGTTATTTCTTGGATATTGGGACCTTAGAGAGAGAAAGAAGTGAAGAGAAGAGATGGAGACAGTTTGGGTATGGACAAAGCCAATTCAAGGGAAATCTTTTATAGCTTTATCAAAATAATTTTGAAAGTTTATATAAAGTAAATGAAAGTAAATAGAGCCCCCAAAATCTCCCACTGGGGCCCAGCAGTTTGATATACTTTCTATGTTTCCTGAAAAACATGCCCAAGAATTCTTCACATACCAATTACTGATTTACAGACAGAGAACAGGCATCCTACCTGACAGGACCACTTCAATAAGATCACCTTCCTGGATGTCATTAGCTGTTTTCACCAGCTGAAGGATGTTTTCAGAGGTAGGGTCATGGCGAAAAAGTAGGATCTTATCGTACATTCCATAGAAACCACATTCAGGGAACTGAAAATAAAAATACCACAATAGTTGAAACATCAAAATCCTTGAAAATATTTTGTTGTAAAATAAAAACAAAATAAACAAGTGTCAGGGCACAAATACAGGCTAATTAGGATTGAGCATTTTAAAAATTCAGATGGCAGAGTTGATGGTGACAAGATTCTAAATTAGGAGAGAAGAAATCATAAGGACAATAATGACAAAGTGGTTTTCTAATTAAAGAGCAAGAAAACAGGAGAATATAAAACAAGATTCAAAGAATTTTCTCCAGTGAACTGGTTAACAAATATAATTGAGAAGAAGTGTGCATTTTATTTTTTTATTTTAAATTTTTTAGTTGTTGATAGACCTTTATTGATTTTTTTTTATTTATATGTGGTGCTGAGAATCAAACCCAGTGCCTCACACATGCTAGGCAAGTGTGCTACAGCTGAGCCCCAGCTCCAGCCCCAGAAGTGTATATTTTCATAGTCTGTAGCAGCCAATAGCATAAAAATGGGAGTCAGTTTATTACAATTCTATTACACATCACTGTGGCAATTTATTTGAAAAAAAAATAGTGGTTGGTCTGTTTTGACATATCCAAGAATAAGAGATGACTCAATAAATCTAAATATGTGTGTGAGGGCAAAAGGGGTATCTAGACCTTTTGACTCAGGAGAGCAACTGAGAAGACAACCCCACTTCCCCTTCTGCTATTGCCCTTACCACATACCATTTAGTTTTCCTGCATTTTGCAAATTTAGTCTCATGAGCAGTGTGAGAGAGGGTCCATATACCCCCTCATGGAGTCTTTTCATTAAAACAAACAACAAAGACTAATTTGGAACTTGAAAAGGATTCTCTTCTTGCATATGACTCTCTCACACAATTTTTGAGAATCGTTACTTTTTATACACTGATGTTTGTAATTTGGTGGGAAAAGAGAAAATGGTCTTTCTTGATCCTGAAATTGGTGATAGGTCGGACACATCAATGTATGCAGATTTTCTCCTAGAGTCAGGGAGAAATATCCAGAATCTACTACTTTCTAAAGATAAATGCAATATATTGTAAATTCCTCCTTCTTTTTCTTATTCATAAAATTAGGGGCTACATTCATGTGAGCTACTTTGTATGAATTAAAAATAAATATATTCAGAACACTCCCTTGCTCTTAAGAGTCTGTGCTGATGACTAGGCTTAAAACTACTTTTGCATGTCTCTTAGCAAAGTTGACTTGCCTAAAATAAACACAACAGCTGAAATGATGTCACTGCTTCCACTGTGCTAATTAAAAAAAAAATTAGCTCACTTTTTCTCAAATGTCTCCAATAATATTAGTAGAGCACAAGGAAACAAAGAAAAACTAAAATGTCATTTCTTCAATCTTAAAAATGATAGATAATTCATCTTCTATTTTAAAATCAACTTTATTGAAGAAAAATTTACATGAAATAAAATGGACATAAGATTTGATGAACATTAATACTCATGAAACCAAAATGACAATCAAACCATGAAATATGTTCATCAACCCCAAAAGTTTTTACCCAGGATGTCATAGATTTTACCCAGGATGTTAAACCCCAAATACAGATCCACTTTCTTTCATCACAGATTATTTTGCCTACTATAGATTCATGTAAGTCAACCCACAGTATACTCTACCTACTCTTTTCTGGCTGGTTTATTTTGCTCATTATAATAGTCTTGAGATTTATTCACACACACTGCACTGTATATCTGTCTCTTTTTATAACGTATTAGTATTATAGTAAATGGATCTAGCATAAGTATCCCATCACATACATATAAACATCTGGCTTCTCTCAAATTTCGGGCTTCTATAAATAAAAAATGTTATAGACATTTATATGCAAGTGTTTCAGTGGCCACAGGTTCTCATTTCTTTGTGTAAGTACCTAATAGCTGCAGATTAGTGCATATCTATGTTCATGCCAATACCACATTGCATCTATTATTATAGTTTTATGTTAAATTGAGAACTCATGTAGTGTAAATCTTCCAAATTTTTCTTTGAAGATTATTTTGGATATATATGTGCTCTGAGTTTCTTTATACATTTTATAAACATTTTGAACTTTCTAATAAAAAAAGACCTACTGTGATTTTTTTTCCAATGATGCATTGATCCATAGGTGAATTTTGAAATATCTGTATTTTAACAATATATAAAGATATACCTAATTATTAGGTCTGCTTTAATCACACTCGTGTTATGTTGTTTTTGGTATTTTCTAGTTTGACATATTTGTTAATTTATCTCTAAATATTTAATATTTCAACTATTGTAAATGGTGTTAAGGTATAACTAATACAATAAATTCTTTTTAGTTTGTAATTCTGCGAGTTTTGAAAAACATGTTACAACCATATGCCATGTATATGTGTGTGTATTATATTGTATAATATGTATATTATACATACTATAATCAAAATATAGAACAGTTCCACCACTAAAAAATTTTCACTGTGTCCTGGGAAAGGGGTCAACCACTCACATGGCAAACTTTTCCCTAGCTCCTGGCAACCTTTTTCTGTAGGCATATTTCAGCATTTACAAGGGTATCAGGTAAGCATGATCATATAATTCATAAATTTGACTCTGCCTTTTTTTTCACTTAGCCTAATAAGTTTGAGAAATGTCAATGTCACTGTAAGTTACCATCAGCCCATTCAGTTTTATTGCTGAGAGTTTCATTGGATGAATTTTCAACAGTATTTGTATCCATTTATCAACTGAGGGATATTTGAATTAGTTCCAGTTTTTTGACTATTACAAATAAAGCTTCTACAGATGTCCATATAGAGGTTTTTGTGTGAACATAGGTTTTTATTTTTCTGGGGTGTATGGCAGGCATCTGGATATATTTAAAAGACATTGTCATGCCATGTTCAAATGACCATTCCATTTTGCATTCCACTGGAAACATATGAGGGTTCCAGTTCTGCATCCTTGACAGCACTTACTAATATCAATTGTTGCTGCTTGATAAATTTTAATAGAAATATATTGATATCGCAAGGTTTTAATTTTCATTTCTCTAATGACTAATGATGTACAGTATCTTTTTATTTACTTACTTGCCACACACACATGCACACACAGTGTCTGATCAACTCTTGTCCATCTTCTAAATTGAGCAATTTGCTTTCTTATTGAATTTCTAGAGCTCTTTAAATATTCTGGATGTTCACAGACCATTTTTTCGAGTTAATGGCTTATCTTTTCATTTCCTTAAGTTTTTTTTTTTTAAGTTCTTAATTTACATGAAATCCAATCCACCAAGTGTTTCTAACAAATCTTTGCATCCTAAGGTAACACAGGTTTTCTCTTGTGTTTTATTCTATAAATGTTATTGGTTTGGGTTTTATGTTTAGGTCTTTAACCCACTTTGAGTACTTTTTAAAACTTTATTTATTTATTATTTGTTCTACTTAGTTGTACATGATAGTAGAAAGCATTTCAATTCATCATACACAAATGGAGCACCATATTTCAATTCTCTGGTTGTATAGATGTACCATTAATGCAATCATACATGTACTAGGCTAATGATGTCCATCTCTTTCTATCCTCTTTCCTATACCCATCTCCCCTCCCTTCTCCTCCCTCCACTTTGAGGTACTTTTAGAATAGGGTAAAAATATGAATTAAACTTCATTTTCTTTTGGTATATTTTGGAAGACTGGATAGATTTGATGTTGTTTATTCCTTAAACGTTTGGTAGAATTCTGTAGGAAAGCAATCTGGCCCTGATTTTTTTTTCTTATATAAAAGGTTGAAACTTTCATAGTCAATATCCTTAATGGATAGTTCTATAAAAACCTCAATTTCTTCTGAAAGTAAGCTTGTCAGTGTGTTTCTTTTAAGCAACAACTTCTTTCATCTAATTTGTCAATTAGAGGCATAATACTCTCATTATCCTTTTATTGCCTGTAAATCTTATAATGATTTTTTTAAAAATTAGCATACTTATTTGTAATTTGTTGTGCTATAATGTGATTTGTCTGCCAAAGGTTTATGTATTGGAGACTTGATCTTCAGTATGGCAGTGGTAAGGTAGTGTGAACTTTAAAAGATGGGGACTTAGGTCACAGGGAGAGCTGCTGTCAGAAGGAATTTTAAGTTCTTACATGACAGTAAGTTCTGGAAAGAGTAAGCCAAACTCTCAATTCTCTCACTTCCTGTTTTCAGACATGATAGGGTGACTTTCACATGTGCTCCTACAGTGCAATCTGCTATGAGGTAATAGAGTCAAGGGGGAGGTTTGCCCATGTCGTTGCTATGCTACTCAGATTTCAAGCCTCCAAAACTGTAAATTACATAAACCTATTTTCTTTATCAAGTTACCAGCCTCAAGTATTTCATTATGGCAGTAAAAAAATGGATGAATGCAGTGTCTTCTCTCTTTATTGCTTAGTCGGTCTGAAAGAAATTTGTCAAGGTTTTCCCAATGAACGAATTATTGGTTGCCTCAATTTTCTTATTTTTCTGTTCTCAATTACATAGATTCCCATCCCACCTCATTGTTATTTCCTTTCTTTAGCTTGGGTTTGGTTCAATTTGTTCTTTTCTTCCTAGGTTCTTATGGCAGAAGCTTGTATTATGACTTGAGATATTTGAAATTTCTTTTCTAAGTTGACCATTTAATGCAATAAATTTCCCCCTAAGTATTCCACAAATATTGATAAATCTATGTTTTTATTTACATCAAACTCAAAATATTTTCTCTTATATCGTATAAAAATACAACTCAAGATGGATTCAAGAATTAATTTTAAGACCTGAAACTAAAAATCATTGCCCAGAAAATGACTGCAAAATAAGGGAAGCACAAATGGAAAGGCATCAAACTAAAAAAACGTTGCACAGCAAAAGAAACGATCAACAGAGTAAAGACAAAATTTATGAAATAAGGAAAAAAATATTTGCAAACTACACATCTGGCAAGAGATTGTGTATAAGAAACTCTAACAACTCAATAGAAAGAAAACAAATTTATTTGTTTTCTATGTCCTATTTAAAAATGGACAAATGATCTGAATTGACATTTCTCAAAAGACATACAAATGGCCAACAGATACATGAATAAAATGTTCCATATCACTAATCATAAAGGAAATGAAAATCAAAACCACTTTGTGATACCACCTCAGCCGTATCAGAATGTCATTAGAAAAAGATACCAAGTGTTAATGAGGAAGGGAAGAATAGGGAACATTGCCCTGTTTACTAATGGCAATGTAAATTAGTACGGCTACCATGGAAAACAGTATAGAGGTTCCACAAAACATGAAAAGCAGAACTATTATGATCCAGCAATTCCATTACGGTGTATACATTTGTAAAAGTTGAAATAACGCTCTCAAAGAAATGTGTGCACCTCAGGTTCCTTTTAGAATTATGCACAATAGCCAAGATATGGAATCAAATGAAGTATTCATGAACAGATAAGTGGATAAAGAACCTGTGACATTATGTACACAACAGAGCACTCTTCATGTTTAAAGTGAAATAGACCAAGTTACACTATATACCCATGTGAATTTGCCACAGTGAATTACACCTTCATGTATATCTACAAAACACCAATTAAAAACAAAACAATAAATAAATAGAAGGAAGACCCGAAGAGTAGAGGAAGGGGAACGGAAGAAGAAGAAAGTGAGAGAACAAGAAAATCCTAGGAACTGAAATGGAGCAAATGATATTCCCTGCATGTATGAGCATGTTAAAATGAATTCCACTATTATGTTTAACTACAATGCAGTGAGAAAAACATTTGAAAAGAAATAAATCTTGTCCTTTGAAATAACATGGATGAACCTGAAGGAAATGATGTTCAGTGATGTGGAACATTTTATTCATGTATCTGTTGGCCATTTTGTATTTGCCATGTCCTTAATAATTTTCTGTTAGTTCTAGACTCTTTCTGAGCCAGGCACAGAAACCCAAATAACATGTGAGCTCACTTGTGTGTAGAATCTAAAAGGTTGAACTCAGGGAAGCAGAGAGTAAACCAGGAGGTTGGTGGAGGAGAGGGATGTTGGCATGATATTGGTCAAAGATTATAAATTTTCAATTAGATATGAGGGTTATGTTCAAGAGACCTATTGTAGAAAAATTTCCTATGCAACATGGTAACTACAGTTAATAAGTACATATTGTATTCTTGAAGATCACTAAAAGTACTTTTTAAATATTCTTACCACACACAAAAAAATGATGAGTGAAGGAAGGTAATGCATATGTTAATTAGCTCAATTGAGTCCTTTGAAATGCATTTTCTATCTTCATGTTGTACATGATAAATGTATGCAATTCAATTTTGAGCCAAAGTTAACTAATTCATTTTAAAACATACATATTATCTAATTTCCCTTGTCAATTCCCTATTAATTAATGGGTTACTTAGAAGAGTATTATGCAATTTCTAAATATTCAGGGATTTTCTAGATATCTTTATGCTCTTTATTCCTTATCTACTTCAGTTAAAGTCTAAGTCCCTACTTTGTATAAATCTGACACTTCCATTTTTAAATTGTTTTATAGCCCAGGATATGGACAATCTTAGTTAATATTTCTTAAATAAAAAATATGAAGGAATGTGTATTCTGTTTTTGTTGGGGAACAAATTTTTAAAAGTATCACACAGATTAAGTTAGTGGTGTGTTTTTGTATTTGCCATGTCCTTAATAGTTTTCTGTTAGTTCTATAAACTGCTAGGAAGGAGTACTGAAATCTCCACATATACTTGAAGATATTCTCAATTTTCCTTTCAATTCCATAGTTTTCTTAAGCATTTTTGGAGCTCTGTTGTCAGGTCCATACACATTGAATCTTGTGTTTTCTTGGAGAATTTAATCCCTTCTCATTATGTGATATCCCTCTTTATCTCTGGAAGTAACAATTTTAAAGTTCTTAAAATTAATATTTGCATAATATTCTTTTGTCATCCTTTAATCTGTTTGTATAAACTTCTTCCATAAAACTTCTTCCACCCTTTGTACAGCCCATCTCACAATCTCTACCTTTTAATTGAGTTATTATTATCATCCACAATTAATTATACACAATTAAGCCTTCTGCATCTTTCCCTCTTTGTTACATCTATTCTTTGTTCCTTTCTGTATTCTTTGGGATTGCTTCTTGATACCTCACTTTATATCTTCTATCCTGGTTTTGGTCACACATTTCTGGTATAATCACTTTATCCCCCTACACATACAACTGACACCACACAACTGTATGCTCCTGTCTCTCCTTTTCCTTTATGCCACTTCGCCATGCCTTTTACATGTATACATGTTATAAACACAAGCATAAAATGCATTTTTATTTAAATAATTACCATCAAAATTAATTTTAAAATGTGAAAGAATCTCTTGTATTTATGATATATTTAATGTTTTGCCACTCATTACAGCTTCTGGCAGATCCAAATTTTCACATAATATAATTTTCTTGCATCAGTGAACTTTTTAAAAGAAATCTGTAAATGTTGTTCTCTTAACACTGCAAATATACTTGATGGCACTCACTAAAACAAGGTCCACATTTGACCTCTTATTTTTGAAAGCCATTTTGTCATATACAGAGCTCTATGTTAATATTTTCAGTACTTTAAAATGTTCCATTATCTCAGGCCTTGAATTTTTTTAACACATAAAACTTGCAGACATAAAATAAGTACTATGGATTGTTTCAATATACACATTACGAAATATTCAAATCAGGGTAAAATTATCTATCTAATATTTATCATTTTTTATAATGAAAACTATCAAAATCCTTTCTTTTCAATTTTATTTTTAGTTATCATGGACACAATATCTTTATTTATTTATTCATTTTTTATGTGGTGCTGAGGATTGAACCCAGGTCCTCACATGTGCTAGGCAAGTGCTCTACCACGGAGCTACAACCCCAAACCCTCAAAATCCTTTTTTATACAGTACATTATAGTTATCTGCAGTCACCTTACTGTGCAATAGCCCACACAAGAATTTATTTCTCTTAATAAATAACGTAGTACTCTCTGACCTAACTTTGACCACCCCTCACTCCATTCTTCCCTCCCCATCATATAGTAACAACTATCAGACTCCCAACTTCTATGAGGTCAACCTTTTTAGATTCCAAGTATCAGTGAGATCATATGGTATTTGACTTTCTATGCCTCATTTATTTCACTGAACATAATGAACCCCAGTTCCATCCATAATGCAAATGACAGAATTTCATTTTTTTATAGGTGAATAGTACCACATTTTATAGCTGAATGTACCACATTTTCTTTATCCATTCAACTGTTGATAGACATGTTCCATTTCTTGGCTCTTGTGAACATTAGTGCATTAAAAGTAGGAGTGTAGATGTCTCTTCAACATAGTGATTTCATTTCCTCTGGATATACACCTATTAGTAAGGTTTTGAAAAACCTTTTCTATAATGGCTGTACTGATTTACATTCTCACAAACAATGTGTAAGGGCTTCCTTTTCTCTATATCCTTGCCAGTGCTTGCTGTCTTGTATCTTTTTGATAATAAGCATTATAATTGGATTGAGGTGATTCACTTTGTGGTTTTCAATCATGTTTCCCTGATGATTAGTGATGCGGAGCATATTTCATATATCTTTTGGCATGTGTATGTATTCTTTTGAGAAATTTCTATTGAATATTTCAATCAGATTTTTGGATATTGAGTTGGGTTATTTATATATTGGGGGTATTGAATTTTTATGAGATTATGGTTTGCAAATAGTTTCTCAAATTCTGTAGGTGGTCTCTTCACTCTGCTATTACCCTTACTGTATAGAACTTTTTGGTTTGTCTGTTTTTGCTTTGTTTCTTATGCTTGTGAGGTCCTATCCAAAAAATTCCTTGTCCATTTCATCTTCCTGAAATGTTACGTTTTCTTTTTGTTGTATCATTTCATGTCTTACATTTAAGTCTATTTTGCATTTTTATGTTGTGATAGATTAACAGTCTAGCTCCATGCTTCTGCAGGTGAATATGCAATTTTCCCAACAACATGAATTGAACAGCTTGTCCTTTCCCTAGCATGTGTTCTGAGCCTTTCTGTTGAAGATCAGTTGGCCACAGCCTGCTCTGAATTGTTTCTTATGAGAACTCTGAGTAATTTGTTCCCCCATATATGATGTGTCTTTCTTCTCAAATTCTTTGTTGTATTTAGTTTTTTCTCATGACTTTAAAACAATCTCACAGTGATATGCTTTGAAATGATTTTCTTTCACTTATCCTGGTCAAGGGTCATTGAGCTTTTCATGTGTGGATTATAGATTTCATGACATTTGGAACAATTTTAGTCATTATTTTTCCATTTTTTTTCATTCAGTTTCATATTTATTTTCTATTGCTATTTTTAAGTTCACTGATCTTTTCTTTTACCATGTCTAACCTACTACTTAAAGCTACGCAGCAAATTTTTCAAATTAAATACTGTACTCTCAGCTCCAGAAGTTTTTCTTGACCCTTTTATACTGCTTCCGTTTCTTTCTTATTATGTTCATGTTTTCATTTAAATCCTTGATTTCTTTTAAACCAAATTCATTACTTCTACTATTTCTGATCCTTTTTAATCCTGTTTATGAGTCAAATTTTGTGTTCTTTAAAATCAGATGCCAGATATTATGAGTTAATGTGAGCGACGGGACTTTGTTGTCTTCCTTTAAAGAATATTGCTTTTTATTCTGACTGAACATTGAAGTACTAATAAGATCAGTTTTATCCTTTTAAGGCTTATTTCTAAGTTTTGTTAGACCAGTTCTATAGCAGTATTTGCTCTAGAGATATTTTAGGCCAATGACTACATACACAGATTTACATTCAGTCTAATGCTCGCCTGGATCCTTAAGCAGATTTCCAGAGCACTTTAATTGCAGCTGTGCAACCCTTCCAGCATTCATCCCCACAAATCCTGCTGATAGGCCCTCCTTGAACTCTTGTTAATCTTTGTCTCCTCTGTGTAGCCAAACAATTAGGCTTTGCTTGGGTTCTATCTTTCTGCATTATATTAGAAATTCTGCCTATAAGGAGAAAGCTCAAGCACTAACCTTAGTTATGTCCCTTCTCCCAGGGACCATGGCCTCACATTGTCTGTTAGACAATATGAAAAAATAGGCATTTTGCAATTATTGTGCTATTTCCTATGTGTTTAAAGCAGGACGGCATGACCCACTGGTAAAAGAAAGCTAAAGTCTTTGGTATTCTATATTTTTCTTAGAATACCATTCTATTCATCACTTAAGACTACTTAATTCTATGTAATCTTTATTTTCCAGAAATATGTTAAAGAAAAATAAAATCTCCATAATTAATAAGATTGCATTTTTAAGATTAGTAATAAAATGAAATAAAAATACAAATTTTAAGAATTATAGATACTCTGTCCCCAGTTTGAGCTACACTGTTAAACTTTAACTGTTAGAGGATTCTCTCACAAATGTTCTTCAAAAATAGGACATTAGCCCTTTAGTAGATGAATGGATAAAGAAAATGTGGTATATATACACAATAGACTATTACTCAGTAATAAAAGAGAATAAAATCATGGCATTTGCAGGTAAATGGATGGAGTTGAGAATATAATGTTAAGTGAAGTTAGCCAATCAAAAAAGACAAATGTCGAATGTTTTCTCTGATTTAAGGAGGCTAGTGGTGTTGAGAGGGAGAGCAAGGGAGGATTAGACAAACTCTAGATAGGGCAAATGGGTGGGAGGGGCAGGGAGAGAGCATGAGGGTAAAAATGATGGTGGAATGAGATGGACATCATTACCCTAAGTACATGTAGGAGGACACAAATGGTGTGAATATACTTTGTACACAACCAGAGATATGAAAATTGTGTTCTACATGTGTAATATAAATTATAATGCATTCTGTGGTCATATATAACAAATTAGAATAAAAAATAAATTTTAAAAAATAGGACATTAGTAAATGAACAGGTCCTATTATATCCTTTTCCAACTATGGGTAGCTGATTTTGATTTAAGAGAGTAGAGAAAAAAATTAAAGGATTCAACATTTGAGCTGGGGTGAGAAGGAAAAAAGATCTAGGAGAAAAGGGAGGGGGATGAAACAGCAAAATTTTTTCTTGAAAAACAGCTACACTATATGGAGACTTCACACTAACAACTTTTCAAAGTGTGTGTTTGGTGGAGGAGTCACGTGGGAAGACTGAAGAGGGAGCTTAGGAGACAAGGACCTGCTCATCAGAATGTCTGTGCTGCCTGCCTGGCCTCATCCACATGTCTCCTGCTTTCTTCAAAGACATCTCTGTATGCCATTATTCTCTGATTCTGTTTTGCTAGTGTCTGCACATCACATTCTGTGCTCTAAATCTGTGGAAAGCCATGGGTATAATGTACTAAGTGATCTGGTGTTCAGGCAAGGCTTAGACGCCTCACAATCTAATTATTATATTTCTTTCTTAGAGTGACTCAGAAAACATTTTAAAAACTAAGAATAGGAAGAATAATATCAAAAATTATGCCACACATATTAAAGCTATTAAAGCTATTATTTAAAGACTAAAATTTTAAAATGCAAAGTGCTAGAAGTGTTCAAGGAGGTAATCTGTGCAGTATGACGGCGTGTGGGTACCCTTGTTCCCTTATTTCTTGGTGTTTCAAAGATGTGGCTTTTCCCTTCAAGCCATTTGGTATCAGGTTGCAGAGTCCTATGAAGTAGGGCATAGGAGAGGATGTGGAGGCCCAGCCTCTCAGGACAGTTGTCATGGTAGCAGAAACTGAAGGTTCAATTTTTTTTTTTCAAGTTCCACCCTTTATCGTTAACAGAAAAAAAGATAAGTATATTTGTTTTTGACTGTAAGAGAAAAAGCTCTTCTTTTATGTAACATAATGTTCTGCTTGAATAGAATCTATATACAATGAGACTTTCAAAAATCACACTTTAAAAATGATGCCTGGAAGGTGGAGAGTGTGACATAACAATGCCTCACAACGGCAAGGAGAACGTATTGAGGAAAACACTCACAGAACAACATTCCCTAATTTGGTCATAATCATCTGTTTTTATGTGAAGGTGTGTGAGCTTTGAAATCTGAAAACCCTCATTAAACTAAACAGGCTTTCAAAAAGGCTGAGAGGCTTGTAAACTCAGCTGGAGCTTATTACAAGATCAGTTCTGTGTTTCTCAGAGGCTTTGTGGCTGTGAGCACAAACATCTGAGATAAGTGATTTCAAGCTCTCTCCAAGTTCAAGTCTAACAAAACTGGCCACTGTGAAAATACGGCCAACAATTCCAGCACTGGTCCTAAGCTCTTTAATTCTACCCTAGGCTGGAAACCTCTGTGCCGCTGTGTGTATCATTTGGCATTTTTGACCACAGAGCACAATTTACTGTTACATTTCACTATAAATTCGTGGCTGGCCAGACAATGTGCTCCAGAGTAGAATAAATACATGTTTTAATGAGTTGCTGAAATGTGACCTGGCCAACAGGAAATTTAAGGAACAAAGGGTGCTTTTTCTTAGTTGAGGCCAATCACAAAGAGTGAGGAACAGGCAATACTAGAAACAAATTAATCCATGACCCAGTCAAATGGAAAAAGAGAAAGAGACATAGCCCAATTAGGAAATGAAAATACTCTGCCCGTTTACTTCTGATAAAAGATGAAGATTCCATAAAGACCTGAAATTAAATTATTCTGGTCAATATGGAAGATGTCAGGCAGGTGAATATTGACAGCTTTGCATTAAATATGAGTCCCAAGTCATTTTTCAAGAAATTTTCCATTCTACACTATTATTGCTGGTAACCCTTAATTAGAAAAATAATTTTAAAAGGAGTTACTACTTCCTAATATGATCAAAACACCCCCATGTTGTTGTTCTGGGAGTAGAGGTACTCAGGACACAGTATGACCAAATATCTCAGCAAGACTTTCTAAAATGTCCCCCAGCTCCTTTGTGGAGTTATATCTGAGTAGTGCTAGCTAGCTGGGACGTGACAAGTAGGACAGGTAGAACAAGAAAACCGAGACAGCAATGAAAACTTGCATTAGTAAAGTTTGTCTAGGAAATCAAACTGACCCCTTTCAGCTCATGCTCATGATTAAAAAAAAAAAAAAACTTTAATAATTGATTATAAAATTTTAAGGATATTAAAGCCGGATGCAGTGGTGCACGCCTGTGACCCCAGCAGCTTGGGAGGCTGAGGCAGGAGAACATGAGTTCAAAACCAGCCTCAGCAAAAATGAGTTGCTAAGCAACTCAGTGAAACCCTGTCTGGGGATGTGGCTCAGTGGTCGAGTGCCCCTGAGTTCAATCCCCAGTACCAAAAAAAAAGATAAGAAATTTTAAGCATATTAATGAAAAAAGCCAACAAAGAGTGAATTGAGTAATTATAATGTACATTGCACCACAGCTTATATAAACAAGTTTATGGATAATTCATTGCCCACTAAAAATAGAACACTAGCATTTCATTTAGAAAAAAAAATATAAAGTGTAAATAAGAGAAAAGTATAAATAAATCGTATTATTTGGGGGCATATTTCTGAAAATTTATTCAAATTTGGGCACAAGTTCTGTTATTAGGTGATTTCACATCCACAAAAGGAAGCACATGAAAAGAATATTCCACACTATGACCAAATATATAGCTACCTGACTATCTTCTGAATGTAATCACAGGAAATACAACCAGGAAAAGTAGAAAACTTTTCCTATTTATCCCTCTCTTCTCTGCCTCCCTCCCTCCTCTACCCCATGACATTTCCCTGTCTCCACCACTGCCTGCCATGGTAAGCAGAAAGTGAACAGCGTTCTATCATACAATAACCACCATCAAAGATAGAGCTTTACTATTTTTCCTTGTGGCAAATTTTATTATAGATTCCTGGTCAAATTACTGGATTCTCAGTACAAAAGATCTGAATTGTGATGATAAATTTGTAATACTCATTTTCATGAAATATTTTTTAAAACCCTTGAAAACTTCCAGTTTCTGAAATGATAATGCCCAAATGATACCTGTAATGTTGATATAAAAAGATTCCTCATACATTTCCCAAGTTATGGAAAACAGCAGAACTGCATTATAACACATGCATGGTTCATTTTACTTCGCTATTTTCTGGGCCATGGGCATGCTGTCCCAATTCAATAACTCTGACAAACAATCACACTCCTTCCACTCCCCACACTGCATTTTTTTTTTTACACCAGCACCTACAATCCTATGCCTGCTCCTCAAACCAAATGCTGCCATGACAAGAAGGGCTGACACCTGGTGTTTGTCAAAGAAATCTTCAAAGTCCAAATTTAGAAACAGAAGTCTCTCTAGTTGCCCTCTTCTGTCACTGTATTGCCCTCAAATGTCCTTTTCCCATTCAAGACAGGACTTCGGTTTATCCCCACCTTGACTTTCCTAAAATCAGATCTAGAATCTGATCCACAGACTCTCTTCTGCCTCTTATTGGGTTTTAAGTTTTGCTAAATTCTATTTATTAAATTCAAAATGCCATTAATTTAAAAACCAGTTTCATTCATAATTTTAAATTTGGACTTTAACTTTACATTCTATTTGGACTACAGCAAAAAAAAAAAATAGATAAAAAAAACTGGGAAAAGATCTGAGAAAAGAAGGAATGTATCTTATCAAAAGAAATCTTTTTTGGAATCTTTCAAAATTAAAATTTAATGTGTAAAGGCAGATTTGGGCTATCAGATTCTAGGTTGATTATACTAAAAGGCATAGAAATCTGCTGAATTTGCTTAATCTTTCAGGAATAAAACTAGACTATAAATTATTCTTCTTTGGACACATAAATCTACTGATATTTTATATCAAATATGACTAAGATGTCTAATAATATCTTTAAGACAGCAGATCCAGATGTGACTCAGTGTGATGCTTAACTGTTGACAGAAACTTTTCTTCTATTTTAAATTCAATAATATCATCTATTAAAGAAAATAACAAGAAATGACTTAATAAATCATTAATTCTAATGTAGCAACTTCTGGATATAGACATCGTGAAAGTACTTTAAATCATTATTTTGTTGTACATAATTTTTAAATTTTAAAATAAGTGTTCATATCAAGCAATTATAGGTGGTAATCATTAATGAGAGCTTCACCACTGTTGTGTAAAACATTTCATTTTGCATTATCCCTTGACAGTATACTAGTTTGTGATAGTTATTAGAAGACTTGATAGATACTCTGAAATTATTCACACAACAGTAATTAGGTGTGTGCATGTGTGACTTGAAAAATCCTCAAACTCTTACTCTGAATAAAACTGTCACTGTAGGCTACATGTTACTTCTTAATTAATTAAAAATAATGGATACATATACTAGACAAAATGAAGGATATGTCAGCAACTAAAAAGTTTAATCAAAAAGTTAGAAATCATTAACTTTAGAGGGGAAAAAACAAAAACCTTTCAGTGATTATTTACACTGTCTTCTCATTTTAGAGATTAGTAAATTGATGCCCAGAACATATTATAGACTATATTCAAGGTGACCATGCTAGGTAATACCAGCACAAGGATGGTAGCCTCCTCCCCTGAGTCATATGCTTTGATCTTTCCCCAGTTCTGCCTTCTCTTAGAAAGGAAATACAGGAAGAGTGGCCAAATGTCCAGCAAACAATGATTCAGAACTGAAATCCCTGAGGACTTTTCTTTGCCAGAAAGCTCTGGACCAAGGCCTTGTAGGTTTTAAATTTTTGATAAAGATAAATGACTTAATGAGCTTTGTAGCAGCTGTTTCTTGGCAATCTGCAGTTCTTACTAGATAGAAAGTCCTTAAAAGGGTGGTGGCAGTGAGGCAGCACACTCGAGACTAGCCATGCTAGCAGACAGCAGAATAGAGAGCTAATGGCAATAGGAAAACAGACAAAGGCAACATACTTCTAACCTGCTAATATTTAGAGTGCAGATTTTAAGTAAAATTGTGTAAACCTTAAAGATATAAACCTTGAAGATGACACTAAAACTCAAAGAGTTATGGGACTATATAAACAGTTTACCAGTTTATCAAGGTCAGTTAAAAAAAATAAATCAACCTTCAGTAAACTAGATAAGTCATCTCCTTTTTAACTGTTGCAATCATGTTCTAAAATGTCTAAATATTTTGTAGCCATATGTTAATGTTAAAATTTAGTTTTAAAATGAAATTTTTACTTCATTCATCTGAAATACAATTGCAAACTATAATCCACTAATAGAATTATCCTTCATCTATGATCATTAGTGAAGATGGTAGTAAGATATACAAATTCCCCAAATAAGAATACATTTATTTTGTTTTCCAATTTTTATTGTAGACTATATAAATGTTTATATCTCTTTATCTAAGGGACAAATTTTCTACAAATATTAAACATAGCTTTCTTATAATGCTTTGAGGGTGGGATTATGCCTCAGATCAGAAGCACAGAAATGAAGATTAGAGAGAAGAATTTGGATGTAAAACACTTTTTACTTACCAAAGCTATCTGAATGATAAATCACAGGGGAACAAGGAATAAATATGGATAAAAAACTTTCCAAATGGAGTTAAAAACCTGACACCATAAAACCAACAATTATGATGAGAACTCACTTACCAACATCATCACAGCACACATAACACATTTTCCTGTTCTCAGGAAAGAGAGGTACAAACATGCCCACTGTCAGCACTCATCATCATTCATTCACTCAATAAATTCTGAGCAAATACTCAAGGGTTGTGTCTTTCACTAAAGATATAACGATGAGTTAGCAGTCAAGGTCCCTTGATCTCATGAAACTTACTGTATAAGTAAGAGGAGACCATATAAGCAGGGAATCATAAGTAGGGAAACAGATGTTATGCAGGTTATAATACAAATGAGGGATTGATAATACATTGAGGTATTTTATAAAAAATGGAATATCATGTTAAGAGAGCCTGTAACAAAAGAGTATGACAGACATCCTGAAGAAATGATATTTTAACTCAGATCCAATACTAAAAAGAGTAACTTCAGATGGAGGGTAGTAGAAGTAACAGGTATTAATTGCAATAACCTGTGCAAAAATCTTCTGTTATTCTTATAAATAACGTGCTAACTCACCCTCAACTACGGTAGAAAAAATTACTACTGGCTCCCAATTCACAACTCCATTACATCTCACAATAATCTACATTCTGCTCAATGCCTGGTACAGATATGCTTTGACTCTGTGATACTACATAAGACTGCACAAACTACTCATTCATTCAAGAATTCCTTGGACTTACACATAGATCCAAGCTCAATGATTAAATAACATATCTTAAAGCACATGAATTTTTGCCATGAAACAGTTCTATGAAAATAAAGTTTAAAATAATTTTGGAAAATGTGGCATTTTTTATCCTCCTTTTAAAAATTCACCATGCATGTTGTTAATGTTTATTTTAAAAGTCTCCCAATCATATTTCCATATCTTATACATTTATGTACATGCATGGAATATTTATTATATGTGCATATGCCTTTATATATACATATGCATATATACTTTGTTAATTTATTGATTGCCTTCCAGGACCATTATAGAATAAATGAAGAAACAGAGTAAAATGTCTAGACCCATAGTAAATACTTTATAAGTGTTTGTTGTTGTTGTTATAGGTAACCATGGTCTTGAGAAGGTTTCCTAGACCACTGTGTTCTCATTTAAATATTCCAGATAAGGAATGACTCAGCCACTTATAACAGGCACACTCAGTAGTCTTCCATTTCTGCTTGGCTTTGTGGCTTTGATACAATTCACATGATTTCTTAGTGGTTACAGGAAGGTCCTAAAAACTTAAAAGGTTAAAAATTAAGATTTGCTTAATTTCCATTTTTGTCAATTTTCTAGTATATATATATTCATTATACATATATGTCTTACTTTTCTTCAAAATGAATCTATAGTTGATGAAAAACAATATTAATTTTTCTAAAACTCCTTTACGTTTAGTCCTAGTACACTTTTGCATTAATTGCATGTACTATTCCAGAACCAAGCTAGGGCCATAGATTTGGATGTTGGCATTGATACAGTGGAATTCCATTGTCCTGACTATGCCACTAATGATCCTTTGGTTCCATGGATAAAAATCTCATTTCCTGAAAGCCAAATCTCCAAGGAGCTGGTGTACTTTTTCCTTCATTGTACTGATAAGCAGGCAGTGCATCTGATTTAAAGGCACAAAAGGAAAACAATTTCTCCCCTTTACTTTGATGTTCCCCAAGATAGGAAAGAATTACTTCTTCCCTTATAAAACTCTATACAGCTTCTGGAAAGAATGATGCACTCAGTATGTGGGAGGGTCCGTGGGAGCCAAAGATAACGAACCCACCTGTCACCCCACCAGAAGTTGGGTTTAATGTTTTGGCCTTTCAGTCCACTTCCAAGTGACCAGATGTTTCAGTTGAAATGAAGGCCAACAGTAGGTTCTGGATCTGCCTTCCTCCTAAGCTTGTACTACCATATCTGCAAAGGCTCAATGGGTATCTTAATGACTTGGGGATCTTGATTTGAGTTTCTAGATCATAGAAAATCGTCCTATGTTTCCATCAAAACTGGCCAATGGTCTGTTGCTGTCTCTCGTAAAGGCAGGTATAATTTACAAAGGGCAAATGGTGAGAGACTGCAAGTACCCTGGCCCTATGAGATTGAACTGAAGGCTGAGACACTGGAAAAAATAAAATCTATAGATGTTGATTTTCTTTAATTTAGGCTGGGACACTTAAAATGAATGTAAAAGTAAAACATTATACTATGACTTTTCATAAATTACCTTAATCCCTTTTGATTTTCATACATACAATCTATATATAAACACTAATATAAAATAAATTTTAATTTTTATTAAAAAACAATGGTAGTTGATCTGTTAATATCGATATGAAGACCTTGTGACATAAATTATTCCAGGACAAGTTTGTACTTTTATTTAATAAGGTGCCTAACAACATGATAAACACTATAGACAAAGAGCCCCACCTCCATGCTTTCTTTACTTTAAAATTCATAACTTTCATGGAGTTCTCACACATTACCCCAAATAGCCAACCTGTCATTTTCATCATGCTCCCTCTATCTTTCTGCTTTCCAATTTTCTGATAATCACAAGACAGACAAGGAGCAAGTGAGGGAAATGTTTTAAGCAAAGACATTTTTTAAAGTAAGACATTTTGAAAGAAGTTTCGATTATTGATCAAATTACATTATGTACATATATGAATATATCACAGTGAATTCCACTTTTATGTATATATATGAAGCATCAATTAAAAATAATAAATAAGAAAACAAGAGGGGGTAGAGAGAGGGGAGGGGAGGGG